>NW_009734582.1:9440-65364 GCF_000703405.1 Apaloderma vittatum | reverse complement strand
TCTTTGGCAGGAAGTGAATCAAAACTTTGACCAGGCATCAGCAGCCAGAGGACCACAGTCCTGACTTGTTACCCATAATGAGTTTATGGATGACTAAAAGAAAAGTTAAAATGTTTGTCAGTCCTAGATGGACTTTTATTAATTGCCTGATTTTCAAGTCATGTTGTACCTTTTTTTTTTATTATTAATTACTGTGAGCAGTAGCCTTTAGTTGCCTAACTACCTTGTTTTGAATACTTCTGGCAACTGCTTTGTCCCATGAGACTTCCGTGAGGAGGCAGAGAGGCCATGAAAATAGGTTAATAAGAGGTCGCATGAACCTTCCAGCATTTCATGAAAGCCTGACAAAACTTTTGGCCCTTGGAGAGCTTACAGCTGAGATGGTGATGCTAAATTGCAGGAAGACAGAAAAAATACAAGGTTTCTGAGGTTTTTAAAGCAGACTGAAAGGTAATAATGAATTATATGGGTGCCATTCCTATGTGCTGAGATTTTTACTTCTCTCTAGATTACTTGCTTTCTAAACCTGTAGTATTACTGCAAAATTGTATTTTATGTTAGAATAACATTATGAAGACTTCCAAAAATAATTTTGCTGAAGTTAGGAAATGCCAACACAAAAATGCCAATACACTTTCACTTGAGTCTTTCTCCCTCTTGCAGAAAAATGCCACAATTAATTATAACTGTGTGCTACTTTTTTTCACAAGGTGTTTGCATTTTCAATATCTGCATTGAAATGATGTTCAAGCGTATGGGCTTTGCAGCCAAGAAACCCATTTTCCCTTGGAACTGTTGCACTTGCATTGAAATTCTCAAGTGCAGTATGAAGTAAGAAAGGGGTGCTAGAAATTAAAAAAAGAATAAAAGAAGTTTTACCTTTTCCCAGTTCAGCTGTACTGGTGTGTCTGGATGTGTCTGTGCTCCTGCCACAGATGTCCTACATGTAGGCAGTTCATCACTAATTGTGCTCCTCATTTTTTCAATTTCTAACCTGATATTCTGAGCCTTGACTTGAGAAGTCCTGCTATTTCACTCCTGTTATGGAAATCAGAGTAATGACTGAAGTAAGGACAATACCATACCTCATGGATACTTACACAAACAACCTGACTTTACACAGCTGGATTTCACTATACGGACACAGTTCTGCCAACACAGCGTGTACGTTGCACACTCTGAGTGTTGGTACACTAGGACTAAATCTATTATTCTTCTTTTCAAGCTTTTCTCAAGGGGGAAAAGAAAGATTTGGGTTGTGGTTTTTTAAATGGTAAACATTGATGTTTTGCAGATTCTGTTTTCCCATATAAGCTCTTCTGGATAGAGCTGGATTTTCACCTGCAAAAGAGGTGCGGGATGTTAAGAATTTGGTGTTCCTCGGTTCTTTGCTACAGCGTTTCCTGATGTAAAGCAGCACCAGATGGGTAAGCATCCCTGAATTGTTGCCACATAAAGGAATATAGATTTGCTCAAACTCCCAGCTGTAAATGTCTGGCTTAACCTCTTACTGAAAGCCTTTTTCATCTCTAAGTTTTAACCCAGGTAGAAGAATTTCCAACCTAGCCATACAGGATGGTGCTGTGAGGCCAGATAACATGTTGCTTGAGCTGTTACACGCCAAGCAGCTGTTCCCCAAGCTGTAAGTGATTCTTGATCTCCACAAATTTGTACCCGGGACAAATTAAGGATAAGCAGGAGACTTTTCTTCAGTCTTTCCCGAAAGAAGAATCTAATCTTTAATTCCAGTCTTGAATGTGCTACTTCAGGTCCACAAACTGTCTGTGCATTTTTCCTACTCAGCCACTTTCTGAAACTGGACCTCTTGCACTGGCTATGCATAATTCACTGCACTGAACAAAAAGAGAATTAGCCAGTTTCTCTAAATTGCTCCTGGAAATGCACTGCCACACTGAGCAATGATTGTTTTATCAGAGAAAACATCCAATTCCAATATCTCAGAATGTTCTGATTTCTGTTTGATTTGTTTTCCTTTGAAGTGAGGCTTTAGAATAAATGCTTCTATCAGTGAGAAAAAATTCTGATCATAAACCTACTTGGCAGAAATGGAGAACAAAGACTGCAAGAACAATTTATTCAAAAAATATCATGCCTAAGGATTCTAGTTTCTTTCCTGTTAGCAAGAAAAACCACATAACACAGCTGACAACCTTCATGAACTGATCTAATTACAATCCTTCAGCCATGCACTCCTCACTACATACGCTGTGTGAGACACTGAGAGACAGAACAAAAAAATGCAAAACATTTAAATAAGTGTAAATATCCATGCACAGGCTGATCAGCACATGACATTTGATAAGTATCTGCTATTTAAATAATAATAAATCCAATATTGGATTTTATTTAATGGGGCTAGACTGCTTCTCAGTTATTTCAAGAAAAATGAGTACATCAGCTGCAAGGTAGTTCTCACTCTGGAGGCTGTGTGGTGGAATAGACCTATTTTTACATGAAGCAGCTCACAGGAATGGGAAAGAAAGTTTCTACAATATCGTATCTCCTTTCTGTCTCTTTTTTCTTCCTGGCTGTAAGAAGTGCCAGCTACCTTTTCCATATTTAAGTGCTACTACTCAATTGTGTGTTTAAGTGTTTATCAAGTTGGGAAAATTTAAACAAGTTTTGCAGTTTGATATCAGAACACTTCTCCAACATTGCCTAGAGATATTAAAAACAAAAAGTCAAACTCAATTCCAATTTACTTCTAGAATAGATGAAATTTTCACATGTGGGTTTATTGGTCTGTAGTTCTAACACAGTGAAGAGTTTTCTAGGAGTCAGATATATTTTGTTGTTTGTATTGTTTACTATTTTTTTTTGCTTAATTCTGTATCCATGTAGAGATCATTTCTCTCAAGTTAACACTTAAAGCTTTAAAAAGAGAACCAGCAGATGCATAATAATTATAACCAGGTTTGCACAAATTTGAGGTCCTCTTACCATTACTCCTTCACTATTCAGTTTGTATTATTATTCATTTTATCAGGTTTCATTTTATCGTGTTTCAAAGGTTTTATTTCTCCTTCTGTTACAGTATGTGTAATACATGTTACAATATACTGTTTAATAATTGTTTTGGATAGTTTGCACTGATGGTGAAATAGCTCATGTCAGCAATTCTAGGTCATTTGCTGAAGGAGTTCCTATCAGTCTAATGCAGTAAGATGGGAAAGGAAAGGAGAACTAATACAGCATGAGCTGACATGCTTGATACATGAAGTTTACTCTGTTATTAATGGAAATTCTAGCACTGGTTTGTTTTTATATTTAAAGCTGAACCTTCATTCCTAACATTGCAATAATTTTTTTCCAAGCATCATGATATGTGTAGGAAGCAGTAATAGCATCACAGAATCATAGATTAAATGAGTTTGTCCAAATTAGATTAGCTTGTCCTGTAGGTCTACATCTCATTTTTCTAGTACTTCATAGTTTATTTATTGGGATTGTAGGCAATTGTTGAAAATGATGGTAGAGAAATGACATTTTTGATAATATGCAGCAATCCAGATTGACTGAACATCTGAATTCTAAAATATGAATCAAAAATAATCTGTAAATAGATTAGATCAGAAAGCAGTTAGGAAAGTTTTTCTATTATATTTATTGAGGAAACCAAGTGGGAGCAGCAGTAACACTTTGGCCCAGTTAAGCGGTAAAAAAACATTTGAGGTAAATGTATTTACCATCAACTGCATATGATGATGTTGCGGAGTGATAAAACCATGTTTTATTGTTACGTATTTTTAGCAAATAAGCTTCCCGGTAGTTCCTAAAATGGATTTCTCTGCTCTGTAGTTAGCATCATCGTGGTCCATATTTCAGGACAAAAAGGCTGAAAATGCTGGGATTTATCCCTGCATCTGGCTGAGTTTCCCCTTTCACGTTTCTCCTTTAACTTAATGGTCTCTGTCTCACTTTTGGAAGGTTTTCTAAATGTTAAAGTTTTTCTTCCTACACTCCAAATACTTCTAAAATATGTCTAACAAAATATCTAATGAAATGGTTGCCCGCTCCTCCTTTCTGTGGGCCTGATCCAGTACAGACTCTACCATCTCCCAGGGTGTGAGACATGAGTATCCCCATCACGTTTAATGCAACCACTCAAATGCTTGAATTTCTCTACGTAAGTGCTATGCTGGCTCCATGCCAGGAAAGGCTACTAATGGACTAGCAAAGAGAGGAAAAAAATGTTGTTGCTGTTTTCTGGAAATCCTGTTCTTTTGTGAAGTGGAGACCTTCTATTTTAAGGAGGGTCATCTCATGTTCTGTGCTGTTTCTCTAGGTCACTAAGTTGCATCTGGATCTCCCCAATGAGAAGGCAGCAGCCCAGAAAGTGCCTCTTGAGTGCTGCAAGAACCATGGTACAAGGACAGGAATGACTATTCACCATGACCCACTGCGCATCCATGTCTCTGGCACTTCTCTTTTGATATGATGAAATTGTGTTAATGGATTTCTTTTTAACACATGGTTAAAATCCTTACTGATAGTTTAGAAAGAGGGGGAAAAGGGGTGAAATGTTTTAATGCAACTGCTCATTGATTTTCAAAAAGTCATTCAAGTCCCTAGAGGTGAAACTGAAATATGCATTTCCCCTATAGACCATTCATAGAAACACTAAGTGAGTTTAAAACCCCCTGATTACCAATGATTCTGTAATACACTTGCACGCTCAACTACTACAATAATCCATTTTGCACGTTGTACAGAGAAATTAAGTAGCAAAATAAACTGACGAGGAGATTAAGGGATGTGCCCAAGGACACAAACCAGGAGTGGGACAGAGCCAAGTGTAGATTCCGCCATTCTTTCCCTCTGCTGCCTTGCCAGGCTCACCTTCAGTTAGGGCTTTTCCCCAGAAAAATGCTGGGTTTGTTTTTTTCTGGGACCTTCAAGTTACCAAGGGAAAATAAGAAAGAAGTGCCACAGCTTTGAAGAGCACGAGCTGTCAGAGTCAGAGGAAGCTTGCCAGGGACTTCAGTAGCACGGCCCAGTTAAGCCCAGCTCAGGCGTTCATCCTATGGGAGCTGGAGGATACCTCAAGTTCCCACTTTGCAAAGTGACTGCAGTCAAAAGCCAAACAGAACTTTCGATTTGTACTTGTCATGACGCAAACTGTTTTGGAGACAGTGGTGTTAATCACATAGCGAACTCTGCAAACAGGAGACTACTACCCTATGTCTCCACAGGAAAAAAAAAAGAGAAAATTTTTTTAATTAATTGCCAAGAACACATTGTCACGTTTTATCAGGTTACCGCTCTAGAATATTGTTCTCAGTGGGACCTGCCATTTCAAAATTAAAAGCTAAGCCACTTACTAAAAAGCTGTCACCATGGTTGTTTAGTTGCCTAATTGCTGCTTCTTTAATATGTACTCACACTGTTACAAGCCACTTTCACCACACTAAATGAGAAAGCATATATTACAAAAAGCCGGTGATTTTAAGAGCATCATTCTAATTACTTTCTCTCATTTTTCCAGTAGCAAACACTGTAATCATTATGAGTTTAGGTTTCCTGCAGAGCAGCCTAGAGGCAAAACCTTGTGTACTTATATGTGAACATAACCTTCCCTCTGCCCAGTCTCATTATTATGCAAAAAGGTGCTGAGAATAACAAAACTTATATTTTGTTTCCCTGAAACATCATCTATCAGGTGTGTCCTTGGAGACCAGGGAATAATTGCAAACTCCCCAACAAATAAAAGGAACAGTTGTGTTAGATTCTGTCTTTATCAACTTTACACTTAAAGCTTTGAGGGTGCAAAACATTTAAATACCTATACATACTCAGGGAGTAAAGAGGTAACTGAATTTAATTTCATCTTCATTCCTGAAACTCATATCAGGCATATCTGGACCTTTGGGTTAAGTGTTCTTCTTTGTTAAGAAATAAATACAAATAAATAATGAATAGTGTAAAACTGACCTAAAGGTAGCACTTTAGGAATACATCCATGCCTGAGCTTTTTTTTTGCCAATAATTCAAGGAGCTAAAAGGGAAAAAATAGAATTTTCTATCACTGATCTCTGTTCAGTGTGGTTACGCAAAAGTTTTTGAGGGACTAGACTAGGAGGCAAGAGGACGTAACTCTGCTGCTTTGGTATCAGTAAATTTTGCAGCTCTCATGAATTTCTGTATGTTCCGGTAATCTAGACTCAATTAGGCAGCTTCATGGTGATGACTATTACTGACACGTGCCTGTGCCTGTGCACAGACAGGAAAAGTTTATCCTGACCCTCTTACTCAAAAGTGGCAGTAGTAATGCAGATCAATAGAAGTGTGTTTCAGCCATTCCATCATGCCAGCATCTCAAAACTCAGGAATTATATGTACTGCAGAAATATTGAAAATGTGGTTTAGAGGTTAATCATAACTAAACACTTTGTTAATAAGTAATTAATGATTGTAATCCTCCCTGTAAAGCCCAGCACCTGTTAGTGTTTCTAACTCTACAAGTTACAGAAAAAAACCTGAAGTACATAAATAAAGAAAAGAAATTATTTACTCTGAAGAATGTGGATCTGCTCAAATCTGCCCACTCAAGCCCACTCACTCGCATACAAAGATGCTGGTTTCTACTGGGTCTTACATTAACCCTCTTTGATGGCTACGAAACTTAAAACAGTTCAATCTATAGCAAAAACCTGTGTTTGCCTTGGGCTCAGTCACAGTATATGATGTCTCTTGCCCAGCCCCTACTGATGGATTTTGAGAGAAAGCCGGGGATAACAAGGTTTGGGGGACTGGAGCTCGTGAGGCAGAACTAGGGATGCTGACAGGAAGATCTGTGATGACTGTACTGACAAATCATAGGGGTATGTAGGGTAAATCTCTGGGTTCCAGGGAGAGTCGGTTCTCCTGTTCACAGACCAACTTGTTCTCTTTGTTGTAGTTTGGATGCCAAGACATTTGGGCTGTGAGTGTGAGCCTTATGATGATGGATTCCCAGTCAGAGTACAGATGAAGTGATCAAAGGTGCTTGATAAATTGATGTGTTCATTTATCATAGGGTTCTACAATTTATCACATGGGTAAACAACAAGCTGTGAGTGATGACAAAGATTTTATTAAGAATTATCTCTGGTAAATAAACGTCTGTGGATGTTCTACTATTTTTAAATGTCTACACCAAATGGGAAGAAGAAAAACTTTCAGTTCTGCTGAGCTCTCCTTCCCTGGGCAATCTCCACTCTCTGACGGACAAAAAGATCTCACGGATCTTCTTTCCCTTTGTCGCTGAACATGAAGGGCAAGAAAAGCCAAAGGCTCATTCAGCTACAGCAGGATTCAGCACAAACACAGCTTGAAGTCTAATGGCCAGGTAGTAGATCAGTAGGTGTGCACTAATATCGACCTCATTTTCTTTACTGCAGGATCATTCTGGGGCTGCTGAGGGGCCAGACACATACTTCATGGAGGTAAAAGAATCCTTTAAATCTACCTCGGAGCATGCTCGTAATAGGGAGAAGTTTTGTTGCTGGAGATTGTGGTATTGAGTGGTGCTTCCTCTTACCCATACCCTTGACATGGCTTATGTGAATTGTGATGGAAATGACGAGCATAGTCTGGAAAAAACCCTCTAAGGTGATTTTAAAGTTGTTTTATACTGCTGTAGAAGTAAAAAAAAAAAAAAAAAGACTTATCTGAAGACTGAAATCTAGTCCCCTGATGATGTTTAATTCCTACCCCTACTCCTGGCAGGGAGGGTTCCAAGTCCTTCCTTCCAAAATTATTTTTGTTTTTCAAATTTTAATAGACTAACTCTTTATGCATGTCAATTTTTTTTAACATCAGTAAAACAGCATCACCCAAGCATCTGAGGGTCTGACAGATCTGGTGACCTTTTATTACGCTGTCATTTACAAGTATGATTAAATTATTCACCATGGCTGAACTGATACCCAGATTAGATATATTTTTCTCATGAGGCACTATAAAATATACTACTTTACCCTTCGCTGCTCACTCTGCCCAGCATTCTTGAAAGAACTTTTCACATTTCAGTGTTCACTAAGGTGACCCTGGTCTGGGTAATTTATTCCAAGTCGGGTTTGGACACTAATTTCTCTCCAAAATGCAGATGCTCTAGATCCATGCTGGGGGTTTACGGTGTGATCCTACAATCCCTTTGCTCCTGAATTCCTGCTTAGTTTGTTTAGTTGTGTAAAGGAAATGTGTGATGTTGCTAGTATAAGAATGCAGTCAGAGCGTGAGCAGGCAAAGGAGGTGGGATGTGGTTTTGCCAGAAGCAGACCCAGAATGGATTTTAGGAGTTGTTATCACTCTTGAACTTATTATACAACTGTGTCGAAACACATAATATGCACAGTTTGGCTCTCATGAGCTCAAGTCTTGTTTATTTCTTTAATCTTCCTTATTTTGTTATTACTTTTGACATTTTTTTATCTAGGCTCTATTTCCTCTCAAACCAATTTTTACAGCACATATTTTAGACAAGCTGTGAAATCATGGAAAATCAAGGATATTGCTGAAAGTAAAATCTTTCATGTTCTGAATGTTATTGTTGTCATGAATATGTAGATGAAAGATGGAAGCTTAATTGCCAGAAAATAGTTTTTAGGGTGCCACCTAACAATTTGAAGTGACCTTGCAGACATTATTGAGAAACAATTACTTTCAAACATGTCACTCAATGTGAGCGAAATTACTACAGCTGATGCTGTGCTAGGAGTTCCAGGGTTACAAAAAATGGCTAATTTCCGAAGAGCCCTGGAAACTAAGAGTGTTATTAATATTTACAAGACGCAAAAAACATCTGGCTTCCAACATCCATGCTAGTGCTATGGTTAAGAACAAGTCTCTGTAGTGTTTCTCTTCAGGGTCAATATTTTGAGAATTTAAAACTGCCAATTACATATGAAGACATTGTTCAAAAGGCTTTTCGTTTGTTGGTTTTTTTAGAGTCTTAATCAAGATTTTTACAATACTTTTCTTCCCTCTTCCACCCTCTAGTTAAAGACATCTTCATGAGATTGGGACTGATTTAGTATAAAATGTTGCTGCTGTGCATTAGAATAGAGAGTGCTTGGTATTGACCTGGTTTATTTAGAAACCAATAATCTGAAGAGAATTCTGCCACTGTAAAACAAGCATAAAAAGATGAGAAAATCCGACTCTACAGTGCTCTGAGATGCATTCTGGAAAGAGAAGAAACAGTTTAACAAAGACATCAGAAATCTTGGCAGAGAATTCGAAGAAATAGCTAGTTTTGAGATTCTCAGTTCCATGCACAGGCCACCAAGATCAGTTGTCTTGTCTTTAGTGAAAAACTACTCCAAATAGTTTCTGAGGCTGGCCTTTTCTTGGCTCGAATCATCTGAAGTAAGAGGAGGTTAAAAGTTTAAAAGTGGATTTATCTTTTTGTTCACTAGGTAATGATGCAAAAAGTCCAACTGGGTGGTCTGCTAAGGTAGTCTTCATTTATATAATGCTCTTGCTAAAGTAAGATGTTTATTGGCTTGGTCTCTTTAATTAGAGGAGATCATCCTAATTCCCGCAAGGCCTAGATCAGTTCTTCAGGTCAACAAGAATTTTTCTTTGCCTAATACATAGCCAAGATATAAGGTTTTTTGGGGTGTTTTACATTTCAGTAGACTTTAATTTATCTCTCAGCACACAATTTCTAGAACCTAGGCTACTAGGTGCCCAGATATGAGAATATGCAGTTGATTACAGTTGGCTAGTGTTAAAGGATTCAGCAGTATCAAACTTCTTCATACCTGTATTTTTTAATTTATTTAATTTATTTAATTTAGTTGTAAAAATTAATTTTTATTACATTTGCCTCCTGTAGGAGACTCTCAATCTAGAGGAAAAATTACTTTCTGAATAACAGGTGCCTGCTTCTCCTTTCCCTGGAATCAATTGGTGTAATGTGCTGACCTTTCAAACTCTACAAAGCAGGCTTCTGGGGGGCTATCTGAGTTGGAAAGGGTCATACAGGTTTGAGTGACAAGGTGTACAGGCATGTATACATGGCTGGATGGATAGAAGATGCAGACGGACAGAGAAAGAGAGGGAAATACATAAGGCTCCTTGCAAACAACCATGGCAAAGAATTAACTTTGTGCTCCTTCTGCACATTTCAAGACTAATAATAGTAAAGAGGTCAGAAGCAAAATGTGTAGGTTAAGGTTACTCCTGATTATTCATTCCGAGGCATAGCCATGCTTGTCACACTGATTTAAACAGTTTTGCCATTTGGCCCTTTGAGAGCCAGCCCCTAGGTCTGTCTCTACTAGTGCCAACAGGCACTGGGTACCGGCACTGATTTGGCTTCTGAACATGCTTAGGTTGTATCAGAAGTGAATGACAATGTCACTTCCATACTGAGTTAGAGAAACAGCCTGGGGGCTCAAGAGCCCCAACCACAAGTTAAGACTAATGTAAATCTTATCATAAAGAATGTAAGATAAGTCTAGTCTGAGCTTGGCTTATTTATGACAGCTGATCATCATTTATAAATGATGATCAGCTGAAGTGGGAGCTGACTTCCCTCTCAAACCAGTTTCTCTTTATATTTTGTTACCTAGTGGGAACGTTTTAAGCATCACTTTTATCAGTGTATAAATTAAATATAATCTTTTTCTTTCAACTTGTGCTGTCTCAGTCCTGAGAAGAACTTTTGAACTTCTGAAATATTTTGGTTACTTTGAAAATAAAATATGGTTTACAGTCAAAGAAAGGAGTAATTGTGGTGAGTTCAGAATCTCACATAAGAGGAGCAGAAACTAACTGCTTTGTTACTTACACGGCCAGATTTGGGCTTGTGTAATTTCTGCCTCCCTTTATTCTAGCAGTCAGCATAGGAGTGAATTTCTGTGTGGATCGATTAATCCAGGCTACTACATTTTAAGAAGGGTCTGCACCATTGTCTTCCCTCCCATTGTCTTTAGCATTTCATCTGCTCTCTTTGCTCTCATCTTGACTTCTTTCCAAGTAAAAAGGGATGTATTTTTCTCTACTTTTCCCAGCTTAGCTCCTTCAGGCCCTTTATCAGGCTGCGTTATCCATTGCTTGTCCTCATGCTCTCTTGAAAGTGTGGTGACCATTTGATCATTGCTGGATACGGCTTTCTGGGAGAGAACTGCTCAGCACAGAGTGCAGCAGTGCTACCTCTTCTCATTTATATTCTTCAAGCAGTTCACTGTATCTGAGAATCTTGTTTGCTTTCCTCCACTGAGCCTCTACAATGAGCAGAAGGCTTTAGGGATTTTTCTGTAATCACTTATAAATCTCTTCCCTGGTCAGTATTCTACAGCACCTTTCCATTGAACAGACACTTCCAGATTCTATTACTACTGTATTGTTGGATTTGAACTTGGTATTTCACAGCAATGATCAGCTACAGATCTTTTGGCATTACAGTTACTGAAAGGTGAAGGATTCATTGTCTCCCACTTCTTCTCAAAGCAACTGCTTTCCCAGTCTACTAACAATGAATAAGATGGGGGAAACTTGCCAAAAAAAAAGCAATCCATCACAAAAAAAATGTTGTTTTGAGGTGAAGGAGAGTTTCTTACAGCAAACATTCATTTAATCTTTAAAATCTGCTAACTCTTGTCAGCTATATTATTCAAGGATCTTCCAAAGTTATTTTTGTGTCTGGCTTCCTTGGCTCCTCACTAGAAAATTGTCAGGAATTTATTCCAGAAACTTGTATCCCTCTTGGGGAACCTCTCTCTTTTAAACTGAAGTACCGTTCCTCTGATATCTCCTGCACATGATCGCAACCATATAAAGTGGATCCCAAAAGATTTGCCTTAGGCATAGGAAGAAAATTCAAATCTATAATTTATTTACACTTTCTTTTTAAAGTTCATTTAGTGTAAGCAAATGAACATAGTCTGATTGCAATACTTTTTCTGTATTCTGACCTGGCAGGAGCGCCACCTGAAATGCTCCTAAATAAATACAGTTCCAATGCCTTTATTTTATATGAAAAAATCACAGTAAAATAAAGCACCTACGAATGAAGAACCAAACTGCCTGGGCCAAGAACACCTGTAGGAGCAAACCAGCAGTGACAGGCAGCTTTGTTGTGATTCCTCAGAAAGATCAGTGCATTGATCACACTCTTCAGCTGACAGCTGACAGAGCAGATTATGAATTCTTTGCTTGTATCTTCGCACAAGAAAAAAAAAGCCTTTAAAACTCAAAAGAGGAAATTGCCAAAGTAATAGTGAGGGTAATGAACAAGGTGGGTAGAACAGAGCACAACTTGAGGAAGAAAATTCTGTTTGCTCTTCATGAGCAGTTATGGCATAAACTCTTTGTTGGGACCAGAAGAAGTCTGGTCCTGGACAAGCATTGGACAAGAAAGAGCATCCGCACATGCAAACTGCTCAACTGTGGAAGAAGCAAGCTTGTTGGTCTCTACTGAAAATGATGTTGCAGCCTAAGTGACTTGCAAGCACAGGTATTTTAAGACAAAAAGCAGGCAGCACATTTTTTGGGGTTTTTTTGGTCAGAAATGTGTCTGCAAAACTTTTTAATGCCATATCAAAAGCTACTTTATGTTTCACAGGTCCAAGAATTGATATTTTTCAGTGGTGAGACTTTTCATGCACATTTTGGCCAGTTCTGTGTACAGTTTCTTTGTAGATCACTCCACTGAGAGATGAGCACTTAACAGAGTGACCCATTCAGCTGAGTACAGAACAGCATTGCAAAAAAAACTCTTTTCACTCAGCTGTAGTGAAAGATGGTCCTTCACTTGCTTTTAGTTTCTACACATTAAGAGCAAGCCCAGCTTATTTTTGCATCAGTATCTTTCGGGAGGGGAAAGCATTTAATTTACTACCCCAGTATAAGAACATCTATGGCTATATGGTGAGCTGTATAGAGTTCAGGACTCTTAGAGCATCATTTTCTGGGTCATTTAGGTGGTGTGTGATCTTCTCTTCAAACCTTCCTTCTAGCATTATTGATGGGATAATGAGTCTGTGGTGTAGCTCATAATGCTGGTTTTCCACCTTCAGGGATTCTCCCTCGGTTTTGAGTATTTCTGGATTTAGGGGATTTTTTTCAGTGAGGCTACTCTATTCTATAAAATGAATTATGGACAGTGATTTCTTTTGGACTGGCTCTGGACTTATTTGATAGATATTAATCTGCCTAAATATTAGGAGTTAAACTGAAAGTCTATAAAAAGACAAAAGCTAAAGGAAATGAAACAACTATTAAAAAAAAAAAACAGCTGCAGGTGTTCATCTCCAAATCAACTACAGGACCAACAGAAATTACTGCACGATGACACTACTCTCAGGCACTTGCAAAATAAGCAGGATTTGTGCAAAGGCTGAGCCCACAAAACCCAGTACTCCTACCCACCCAGATCTGCTCCACCCAGGGCTCCAGGGATGCACTTCTGGAAATCTGAAGTGCCATTCCATGCCTTCTCCTGGCAAGATGCAGAGCTAAAGCCACCCCACTCCCATAGCCTGTGCCCCAGATCACAGCAGCTGCCCAGGCACGGCTGCACAGCCCTGCCATTGCCCGGCACAGCAGGGCAGTGTCTGCTCCTGGGCGGTTTAATGCCAACCAGGGATGTTGTCTGCAAAAAGGAAGGTGCAGAAGCAAGGACATATTTTAATGTATTATAGTATTTGCCCGATAGATGCCTCTTGATTACAAGTAATCTCATTAAGTGTAGTAATAACGAGGTTGCAAGTAAGCAACCTGTGACCCAGGAAAGATAATGCTTGCAAATCAGGAAGGGGGCGGGGGGGAAGAGAGAGAGAGAGAAAAAGAAAATCAGGCATATGCTAGCCAAATCAGACCTTGCTGCTCCTGAAAATTCAACATTACAGGTTTCAATTTGTATTTTCTTCTTTCTCTTTATCAGCATAGGATGAAAGAGAAAGTTCTGCAAGAGAATGCCAAGCAAAGGGCATAACAAGCCACAGCATTTCTCATGTCATACGCAAGGAAAAAGGCTCTTAAGATTCTTTCCTTAATCTTTCCTCTTTCCTCTTATGCCATTTGCTCTTTGTTTTGCATGATGATACACTCAAGAATTCTCTTTACTTCTGTAGGTAAGTAAAAGATTAAATGAAATTAAACAGTATATGTCACTGCTATGGGAAGACAGAATCATATTTCTGAAGAAAATTAATGTGAAGTTGCAACAACAGCTGAAAATACTGATTGGTTTGTGTTAAGTGTTTCAAGATTTTCAAGGTGACAAGATTTTCTTACAAGATTTTCTGAGGTGACAGCGAGACACAGTAGAGTAGTGACAAAACTAATATTTATTAAAGTGACATCACTGTTAGTTTAATTGGGCCATCTGTATTTAACACTGCTGTCATTTAGCTTTCGGTTGGCTTGCAAATCATGTCTTTATTGCTGCTGTGGATGTTCTTATGGAGTCCCTCTAAATGTTTGGGATGGTCACAGATTCTAGGTAGTACCAGACACCTCGGCAGCACCGTGTCCTCTGCTGGCCCTGGGCATGCTCTCCCCAGATGTCCTGATAAAGAAAGCTTCTGTGCAAAGATTGGGAGTTCCTCAGTGCAAGAAGAAAGGGATATACAGGTACTTTCATCAGCTTTGTTTATATGCGTTATAAATCTGCTCTCCAGTTGGTAAGGAGAGCAAACTGTATGTCTGCAGTTTTCTGAGTGGAAGTAATTTTGGCCACAAACAATTGCACTCAGATCTCAGCTTGAATGTGCTGGCAAAACTACGCTTTAATAGTGTGTTTGAAACACACTGCAGAAACACTCATTGCCAAAAGACATACTGAAAAATTTGGATCTTTTTTTCTTTTTTTTTCAGGAGGATGCCTACTCTTAACTTTTTCCAGTTGTTATTAGTTGCCGTAAGAGAAAGAAAACAGTTTATCTAAAAACTTGTTGCACAAAAATGTACTTTTTTAAACAATGTTGTTTTGGGTGAGGGGAGTTGGTTTGTGTGTGGTTTGGGGTTTTTTTTATTATGGATGTTAAGGGAAGCATCATTTCTGCCTCAGCCTTGCCTTTGGGTCATCATTGCATGAGTGTATCTATTTGTGTGTGTATGCATATATGTATGTTTTCAGACCAAGTATCTGCTCGTTCTGCTGGGTAATATAATGAATTCGTAGGAGATATCTTCCACCAGCTTGTGAACATGTAATGGGAACAAATCTTTTCTGTAACAACTCCTCGAGACCAGGATAGTCAAGCTGCATCATAGATGGTAATAAATCAATTGACACTTGTCACTGCAGTGTGTTTTCCAACAAGCAGTTTAAAATGAGGCCCTAACTTCCAAAATTCTGGTTTGTAGTGAGAAACACTATGCACAATGTCTTGTGAACAGTGACTTAAACAACGGAAGCAGCTGTAAATCTGCACCAGGATGGTTTGTGCTCAATACCTTGGCATGCATAAGGGAAGGGCAAGTGGAGCTCAGGTCACTAGAAGAGCTAATTTGCAGGTAGTCAAGTAGACATTATATCAAAGAGAAGATAAGACTGAATATCTTTTCCAAGCTTAGAATATTTATATACCCAGCATTTTCAGATATCAACTGCATGGACAGACTAATGCAAAGTAACCATGACAGCACAGAAGCTGAGCAGAAATGAGTATAAATAAACAGAAGGACTTACTTGCAAATACAGCTGTGTTGAACATGCACAGTGGGAATTAAAGGTGAAAATAGGACACAGAATTGCCAATCAACTCATTTGTGTAACTGTATGCCTCAAATTTCTGAAGAGCTTCTCCTATTTTCTGGTGAGTTCATTTTGAAGAGTTTTTCTGACTTTTATGAGGCTTTTTCTGTTAAACAGATCAGCTCTAAAGCCATTTGCCAGTGAATGCTCGCTGAAAATTCAGCTTTTATGAACTTGAGCGGATCTGTCTGAACAGATACATTTTGCCATGGATAACAAAATGAAATGGGTTAACTTACACATGCACATCAGGCTACATTCACTGTATCTGTCAAAAAAAAATCAGAACATTCTTACTATCATCTATGCCTAGAGAGACCATAGAAACTATAATAGCAAAAACAAAATTCTTGGAGAATATTTTTTCTTCTGGAGCTGCTTAACGTAGTTGTGGAGTCTGAATCTTTATTACTTTTGTACAAAGCTAGTGTTTTATTTTGATGGCAAACGTCAGATTTTAATAGCAGAATCTATGTAGCAAAAAGTACGAAACTGCTGAAATGGTATCTTTTATCTGCTTTCATATTCCAATCCCTATGTGTATTTTTGTATCGAGTATAATCCAGTAGGTTTCCAACAGAAGTTTATGTGCAAGGCATTTCAGAGTCATGACTGTTGAATTTGAAAGGGCCTAAGAGACATTTCATAAACAAAATACGTTATTTTACTGCAGATTGTCCTTTTTCTTGGCATTGCAGTTCATCAGGTAACCTCTCAGGCCCAAGCGTATCCATGATACGATGCAAAGTGTCAGCCACACTACGCCTCCTCTCCTACTGCTTTTCAACGGGTCCAGAGACAATCAAGAAAGCAGAAATTACTGCAGTCTGACAGTTGTAAAAGGTCACCACGATAAATTAATTCACGTTATTTCCAGCGCATCATAATATATAGGAAAGAAATTAGCAGACCTCTCAAACTCCAGAATAAACTACTCCAAACCCCGAGATTTGTGAGCAGAGTGACTACGGGGAGGTCAGCCTTGTCACTGCTGCTCATAGGAGCGAGAGGCTGGACGTTAGCCGGCCAGAGAATATGTTATTTATTGTGACAAACCTTCAGGGTCTTCATAGCCCTGTGAAATTAGCTTACATCTGATCCATTAAAACCTGAGCTTTTTTGAGAAAAGTTTCTCCAATGGAAAGCTTATCTCTTTTCATAGCTCGATGGGGAGGGGAGGTACTTCAAACACTTGCAGGTATCTCTGAGTTGTAATGGATTAGTGCCTCTGGCTGTAGCAGGTAGGTACCTACTTGTGAACACTTTTATGTTGTTGGTTGATCTGGCCATATTTGCTAGCACAGATTTAATACTTGGAAACTCCTTAAAATGAGATGTTTGTGTAATGGTGGGATTTCAACAGGCTTTTTAAAAGTCAAAAGCATTTATAGAAAGCTAACCTGTATTCCAGGCAAGGGTCAAAATTTTTGTTCTAATCATTAGCATATTTATGTAAATAATTAGTTTGGTTTAAAATGCATATTAAGAGAAAGGAATGCCAGAAATAGAAATTTTCTACTATTGATTAAAAGGCTTGACAAATTCTAGATGTATCTTGATGTATTTGTTGTCTTTTTCGTAAATTTAAGGAATGAGATGCCACTACACAAATACTGAAGTAACCATGGAAAAGGAGGGTTAATCACCTCTCCATACAGGGCTGTTCTTGGCTGGCTATTTTAAATGGCAGGCTGGTGGGGTAGTCTGCACAATAACAAGGTGGCTACAGACACTATTCTGGATGTAAACTGCTTCACCTGCCATCCTGAATCCATATGGCCAATCTGACATGCAATGTCCAATTTCTGCAGTCTCTCCAGATTGAAAAACTGGAAAAACAATCTGTCCTTACATTCTCCAGCCTGAGGCATGCCTCCTCTGGTAGGTAAGAAAAATGGTTTTCTTACTAAAAAATCTGGGTGGCCCCTTGATTTAAATTGAAATTAAATTTTTAAGGGAGAAAAGAATTCTTAACTTCTCGTGATCCCTCAGCTTTGTATTGAATATGATATATATAGAATGGAATACTCTTGTTGGTCACCTGTCCTGTCCATTCCTCTCCAGAGGTGCAACTTTTTACTTCCTTGTGACCCCTCTTACTTCCCAGCACCCCCAGGGTGGTGGTCAAGATCTGGCAGCGGCCTTGGTAAACAGGAGCAAGTATAAGCAAGAACCTTTCTGTATCCCAATCCCAGGCAGTAGCTATAAACCTCAGGTGTTATAACTTCTAGCAGCTGGCATCGTCTGCAAAACCATGCTGCCAACTTCAGAAAGTGCAGCCTCCAGTAAGAGACCGAGCTGTAAAGTAAAATCAGTAAAAGTAAAATGGAACAGAATTGTTTCCTTTTAGCTCAAACCAAGACATTGTCTTTCTTACCTGAAGTACATGAAACACTTGGGGGTTTGCTGCCACCTGGGCTGTGGCAATGAATCGCAGCACAGCCATCCTCCCGTATTCTGCCAGTGTCCCTTCGCTGAAATATGTTAGCACTATTTTGGGGGTAATATCTAGATTATCTTTGCTCTTGACCCCATTCTCACTACATAGCAGGCCACTTTTATTCCTGTTCTCCTTTTATTTATATTGTAAAAAGCCTTTTACTCCTTAATATCCTTTGGCAAAGCCTAACTCAGCTTGACTTTTGAGCCATTTTCTACTTACTTACAATACGCTTTTTTCTACCCTTTAGGTTGGAACTCTTCCCTCATATTCCCCCAGGCTGGGCTACAGACTTTAGGTTGATTTTACACCTTTGGTTTAAAGCATTTAATCCTGTACTGCATTTACATTCCTGAGATTGTTATTTAAATTTAATTACACTAACGTGTTCCTTCTTTTCTCAGATTGAGCTATTTTAGATTAAAAAGTTCTTACATCTTTACCTGGTTTTCCATTTAAGTAACACTGGTGTTTTCATCAGTTTTAATTGCTGTTGCCATCTCTTCAACATCAATCAAAAGCCACTATAAAATATCCTTGCCTCCTCTTATTACATGTGACAGTTGCTGATGACTCTAAATACCAATGCAATTTCTGGACATGTTTTTTTCTGTCAAAATAATTAGCTAAATCACTATGCATATCCACCTTTAACTGAGGAGACCTTTCAGTATTCCCAACCCTGCCAAAACAGGGCATCCTACCCTGCACTGACTTTTTTCTATGGTATCCCCCACTTACCTAAAATAACATTTTTTGTGATTTTTATTTCCCATATCAGAAGTTATGCATAATTTATGATCCATCACTGACAGTGAACCTGGGGAATTCTTGCGGTTCCTAGGGAAGTGGAGGAGGCCAGAGAGAGGAGATGGAAGTGTTATCATCTATTCCACATTTTTCTACATTCAGGTCTACTAGAATCCATCCACCAGAGCAATGGGGGGTTAAACATCTGGCTCTAAAACTATGTGGTTATTCTAGTAGAGGGTCATTTTATCTTTAGAGCCAAAAATCAAAAATTAAATATTCCTGAATTCAGTTTCTCTTTAAGGAACAAACTCACACCACATCTTTTTACACTTATCATAACTCTGATTCTATCTGATGGGCATTTAATTTCTTAAAGTAAATATCCAAAGGTCACAAAGCATTCTGGCTGGTGCTTATGCATGTGTTTCTAGATGCTTTCTTTTCAAATGAAGCTGACATCTTGAAGGGTAGCAGATGTCTGATATCATAATGGTGCATATGGGATCATTCATGTGCCAGACCAAATCATCAGACGTTCTAAGGGATTTAGGAAAGAGATGAGGAACAGCACGGAGAGAAGAAATACCCTCAATAATTTTCTGCCTTTGTTCAAGGTCTCTAAAGTGCATTATTCCAACCAGAGATTCAGCCAGACTTGCAATCCAAAGGAAAAAAATCCATTGTTCAAGTTCACTAACCTCCGTTAGTACTTCATTCTACCAGGTTTTCTGGCAGACAGTCACAAGAAATAAAAGTCTAAAAAGATATAAAATGTAAAACCCAATAAGAGGTAGACTCCAAACCAGGCCACACATGGAGCAAACAACATGGCCCTTAAATCAGATGTTCACATATTACTGCAGGGTATTCTCTTGAAAATCCTGGATAAATGGCACACGGTAGTCCTGCTTTGTGCTGTGCACTTTGAACTCTGCTGACTAAGGAATCGTGAAAGGGGCTTGAGAGAAGATAACACTGGGCACCAAAGCTCTGCTAAAACATGAAACAAAAGTGAATTCTTTACAGCCAAGCAAACCAAAATCCACCTGCAAATCTGGCATTTTGTTCATGATCGTCTATCTGCCCTGGCTCAGAAAGAAACACTGCAGAGCACACGAGCAAAAAAATGAATGGGCCAGTATGTGTGAAGGTTACGCTAAACTGCCCCGGAGGGACCAGCCATCACTCATGCAATATCATATATACCTTAGCTCTAGTTACTGCCAGCATGCCAAGAAAATCACTCACTAAAAGAGACAGCTAATGAAATGGTCTTTAGAAAGGCCTGGAGGGAATCCCTCGAAGCAGTTCTGTGCTGATAGGGATATTTTTATCACTAGTACAACTGAAGTTCCTAACGCTATTGAAACCTCAGCCTAGACTATGAGCAGATGAATAATTTGTTTGCCTATCGTAATCAGAAGCCGGCTGCATACGCGCTGAAGAAGAAAGCTCAGCTCTACTTGAGCATACAGTATAAATTAGTGTCTGTGCCTTACATTATGTTTTATACCCATCAGTTGGATTTTACTGCAGTGTTACAGCCGTTGTGAAAACATAACCAAGCACAAAAAGACAGTGATCAGAAGTAAATGGCTTCTTCAGAATCTTTTATGGTTTTTTATGCATGCAGGAAAACAAGATCCATGCTTCACAAAGTCCTATAGGTTATTACCATGTGTTAAATTGTGATCTGCAAACACAAGCTGTTCTTAAACAAGAAGAAAAAAGAAAAAGCAGATGGTTTCTTCTAGCATCATGTGAAACTTGTCTTGAACAAAAGTGTATGTCTCCTCTCCAGCTGGCAATTCCCACATGTAAATGATCAGATTTAATCATTTCAGGAGACTCATAAGACCCCCTCTATTACAAAAAGGCACATTAGCCTTAAAGAGAGAGGAAGAAAGAATTCCAACTGTTTCACAATAAAGCTACTGAAAATATTTTTTTTCCTTGATTGTCTATTTGAAAACGTGTCTGGAGCTAATGGAAAAAGGAAAGAGAGAGAATGAGAGGAAATAAATACCTGTGACTTCAGATACACCACTGACAGAACTTTTGTGACGAAGGCACTGATAAAAACTGGTTTGCAGAGAGAGGAAGAAAGAATTCCAACTGTTTCACAATAAAGCTACTGAAAATATTTTTTTTCCTTGATTGTCTATTTGAAAACGTGTCTGGAGCTAATGGAAAAAGGAAAGAGAGAGAATGAGAGGAAATAAATACCTGTGACTTCAGATACACCACTGACAGAACTTTTGTGACGAAGGCACTGATAAAAACTGGTTTGCCTCTCTGCCACTGACAGCTCGGCAGCCGCCTGCCTGCACACCGCGGGGCTGCCCAGGGGACTGTGACTGCAGGTGCAGAGCAGCAATCTGCTGCTTTTGTGAGACCGAGCAGCATTTTCCTCACACCTGAACCTGCAAGGTGTCAGAATAGGAGCCATTTTGTGTTCTGCAGGAAAATGTGTGTGCCTGTGTTGGGAGGATCCCCAGCCGAGCACAGGCCAGGAAGGTAATTATTCTTGATGGATCCCCAGAGAAGAGACAGGTTTTTGTTGTTGTGGTGTATTTTTTTTCCCTAGAGTTCTTCAAGTCAGCTATGTATAATATTTTGCTGCATGGAAAGAATTTTAAGGGAAAAGAAAAATCCATATTCAACAAGGCAATGTGCTTGAGGATTAAGGTCAGGAACTTCCTTGATGCAGGACAGAAGTGGCAGGTCTGAGATTTGCCACCACATTAGCGAGGACAGCTATACTTGCCGTTTTGTGTTCTCTTTGTTACCTCTTATTTGGACAACAGGAGTGAAACTAAATGGAGTTTAACAGGAAAACTCTGTTACTTGTGTTCAGTCTGTGCTGACTCTACCACTTCAGTAGAGAAGCAAGAGGCACAGAGGAGCTTCAAAGTGACCACAGAGGTCTGAGCGCAATGGTTCCCTATTCTGCCTTCAAAAAGAAGGGAAGACAAAAAAAAGGAAAAAAATGTCCTAAGCATCAGGTTGTTTTCTTTCCCAGCAAACACTGTGTTTCTTTCTGGAGCTGTTCTGCTTTGTGTTTTTAATTTTCCATTCTGTCCGTTTTGTTTTGTTCCTTCACAACCTCATCAATTTCTCTTTATGTAGCAAAACTGAATCACTAACAGGCAGTCCTCTGATTAATTTTAAAGCTTTCCTTGTGAGCTACTAAAATCCAGATATGGACTAATTTAAGGACTGATAAGCCATTCCTCTCTGCAAGCCATTCTAGGGAGTTTCAACTAGTGCTTACACTTTATCCTCTAGATGTTTAATCTATACTTTTTAGAGCCAATATTTTTTAAAAGAAGTGCCACTAGTATAATAACACCACTTAGCAATCAAATATTAATGCTTTTATAAATGTTTATTATGTTGTTAAATTAAATTATTTCAGTGCATGGGCAGAACAGATGACTTCTGTTCTGCAAAGGAAACAGCATTAAATCAAGGATTTGGCCATTTAGCAGCAGTTTCATCGTTCTCTCTTCCCTCCTAATTTCCTAAAACTGAAAGGGAAACCAGAGAAAAAAATAAGAAAAATCAGAGAATTAGAGAAAATGGACTCATGATGGTAAGGGTTGATATATGTTCCAATTATGTAATTATCAGAGTTCAGAACACACAAGTTGTATCTTGTGGTGGTGCTTATCTTACTTTACTTACCCTTTATTCAGTCTTTGTTTAGTTATTTAGTTATTTAGTCTTTGTTTATCTCCATGTATTTTTTTTTGGAAGATGCTAAAATCTTGCATTCTGTATGTACCCTCAATTAAGCCTACTAAATTAAAGCACCTGCTATCAAGAGTCTGACAAATTCCTCCTAAGGAGATACGACATAGTGCTCTATTGCCTCTTGTTGGCCGATTCTAGCCTGTTTGTTCTTTGCACATCTCAAGGTGTTGAACCCATTATTTCATGTAAATGGATTTGTTTTACAGAATTTCTGGTATTCCTGCTTGCTTTCTAGTTATTATTTTTTAAGAGTCATTAATTTCCTTTCAGTTGTTAAACATTTTAGGATCAGAGCTCCACAGAGCAGCCAGAGGAAAGGTGACTCAGAATTGTAATCTCTATTGCCCTTCTAATATGCCCTAAATTACCTCCAAAGAAATGACATAAAGGAGTTGGGTGAGAGGGTGTGGACTTTGGTCGCTTTTAAATATTAGTCTTTCTGGGGGGATTGCTAAAGATTCACTGCTTTTTTTATTAAGAAATTCTTTGAAAATCTTTTGATGAAATGTTTTTTTCCTAGGGATTTAATGTGATCACACTCATGAGCAGCTTCACTAATGAAGGAGATCCTTCAGTACCCAGATGACTGATTAATTCATTAACTGATCCCAGCTGCAGGATCAGTTAACACCTTCTTAGCCATTCAGAGAAACCACCTGGGAGAATCCCTTCTATATACTCAGTCATGTGGGAAGCTTCAGTTAAAAGTTTGAGTGTGCAGAGATGTTAAAGCCAACCTGTTGCAAGGTCTAAACCCCCAGGTCACTGGGCTGTGCCTGCCTTTTTCATTGAAAAATACTCCTTAAATTAAAAAAAAGATAATTCTTTGTGTCAGAGATCATTTTAAGCAGCACTTTTAGTTAGAAAGGTTTTGTTGTGTTGACTGCAGCCTTTCTCAGGAACTAGAGAGGAGTGAATGAGTCTTCTCCTTCCCATCCCAGGTCAGAGCTGGAGTGTGGAGGAGCCAGTGCAGCAGAGGCCAGGCATGTCCCCAGCCCGGCAGGACCTGCCTGTTCTGGTAGGTGGCTTCTCTCTCTTGCTCACAGGGACATTTACATGGATAATGCATTTAGAGAAAGAAAAGAAATGTTAGGATTTCTCGGGAAATTAGCTTTATTCTGTTGCCTGCCCTGGCAGTGCTCTGAGGGGCACTGCTGTGTTATCCTGGTTTGTTTGTAGTGCAGGCGGTTTTTTGCTGGGGAATTTCTAGCTTGTTTTCAATTTACCCAGCTGGCTGGCAGCTTTTCCCCTTTATATCCTGGAGCAACACTGATTCACCATACATTCCCAAGCTGAATGTGTAATGTTTGGGTGGCATTTCCCTGTATTTCTGGCTTTGCAGTTGAAAGAAAATCTATGTGTGAGGAGGAAGGTGGTGAGAACTGCTGTGGGTTTTCTTCTGCAGCTAGTCTACAGCTAGTGCAGACATCAGGAGAAGTCTCTGCTGAGTAAGGTAGAAGAAAAGTTCTGCAAAATAAAAACATGTCAGGATAACGTGAGCTGCCCATGCTCTTGTTGGGAGCGTGTTCATGGACAGAAGGCTGAAATGTGTGCTTATGCAGTTCAAGGAAATAATAGCATGTACACCTCTGAACCCTCGTCTCTGAAATCAGCTGCTGGACACAAGTGCCAAGTGGGCAAGATGCCTTTACAGAGAGTAGCAGATTTTAGAGCTTGGTATATGATGTTCTGGAGCACCATGCTCTTTTGTTTCAGAGAGTAGGAAATTATCTTTCATAAACTGCATCTTATTAAGTTATAAAAAGTAATAACTTAAACCATTTTAACTCGTAACTAACCTTTAGAGACAATAAAAATATTTTAGATGACGGGAGTATGTTTTTCTTTTTCTGTCTCCATCCTTACAAGACAGCTGGGCAGTATGCTTTCTAGGTATTTGCCATTGCCTCAGTTGTTGCATGTTTTGATTTGTTCCTCTCAAGTTATTCTGAAACTAAATACACTACCTGTACGTTTGAGCTATCAGTCGTGAAGGGAAATGGCAACAAAGGGGGTTGGTTGTCTTTTGCCTTTGGTGTGGTGGCTTTCAGGGAGTGTTCACTTTGTTTTTCCAGTTGATGTAGCAGAGAGCAAATTATTCTTTTGAGTACAAATTGAACATGTCTCACTTCCTCCTGCGTAACACTTAAATTCATGCAAGATGTGCTGTATGAGGTCCTGTCCGGGGTTTTTTTTCAGGCACAGCACATGTTTCTACCCAGACACCCTCACCTTTCCAGCCACTGAGGCAGCAATTTGGGAGGGTACAGAAAGCTCCTACCTCCAAAGCTCCTTACAATTTATCAATGTCTCTTTGTAGCCCTGTCTTTCGCAGACCATTCTCCTCTGTCAAATGCCTTCAGGCTTGGAGTCCTGTTGTGCTGCTCTGTGTGTCCACCTGCAGTACTGGTCCTTTTAGTCTGGAGACTCTAGATATCTCCTATATCACATTTCAGGCAATTCATTCTGCTTTTTACTTATTCCACATGGCAGATTTTCTAGATATTCCTCCTTGAACCCTTCTCTGCTTTCAAAAACCAGTGGCCCTTTTCTGCCTTAGTCTTCTATTGGTCTGGTATGTGTCCAGGGATAAGTCATCTAATGTCTTATGCTTCCGGTCATTTTCTGTGGTTGAAGAAAAAAAAAATAGTATCAGAAATAACAAACAGACATTGTTTCCTGCAAATAAATAAAATTAAATTTTAAAAAAAATCCCGTAACTCGTACTAATGCCTTTAACATTAAAGATCTTTAAGGCACCAGTACTTGCTTTGCAAAGACATGACATTAGAAAACTTTTTTTTTTTAAAAAAAGCAGCTTTGTTTTAAATTCCTATTTCCACACATCACCCAGCCTGCAATTTGGCACTTAATGCAGGAGGGGAGGGCAGGAAAGCCCACTAAAACATTAATCTGTTGCTAACCACTTTGAGATCCCACAGATTAGATGCATTTAAAATACTCTGTTAGAGTTAAGCAATGCTATCATTTCATGAGCATCACAGGTGCAGTGCCAATAAAAAAAGAAGAGACGTCACTGATTAGAAAAGCCTCTTTAGGTGAGTATTTCACTCAAATGTTTCCACAGCTGTAATTTGGTAGTTGTCACAGTACATCTCAATAAATTGCTTCATTGTTTCAGGGTAAACCCACCATCTCTGAATGATCCCCTCCTTTAAACGAAAAGCTTTGTGAAAAATTCTGCTTCTCGATGTTGCCTCTTAAAATGTGTAATTAAAATTATAATCTCTCAGTGACTACTTTTCCAGGCGACAATATTTTTTTTTCTTGGCACTTACACTCCTTATGCCTCTGTGTCACGAGTTGCTTGCGACAGGCTTTTATTAGGAGAACCTCAAAAAAGTCTGAGCACCAATTATGATGTGGATTAGCAGCAGTCCTTCCTGAAGCTGGATACTGAGGGCACATTTCTGGAAGTCCTATTTTTTCATATAAAACAGTGGAAAATAATAAACAGGGACAGATAGGGGAGAGGGAGAAGAACAGAAGCTAGGAGATGAGTAAAATAGCACAGGAAAGACAACTTGGATGTACTTCAACCTCTCATTATTCATATTTTCTTCCATTTCGGAGACTGATTGCTCTGAGAATTCAATCCTGTTACTGGCTTCTTTATAAAAATTGTCTTCAGAACTACAGTCCACTGGAAGAGCTGTTAAAATAAAGTTGTTTGAAAGTTGCTATTTCCTTTGCCTTGCAGCACAAAGTGCTGCCCATAGCAATGACAATAATCCAGGAGAATCGTGCTCTTAAAAGCAAAGCAGTAACCTGTCAGCATAAAATTTAAGTCCTATGAGGGAGCCCTGTAGGTTCTGCACCACAGTATGTGACTGCTGATGAGGGGCACTGAGGACTTGCCAAGTTCTGCAGCAGCAAACAGCAAAGCCATATGTGGAGCTCAGGAGGAAAGCCTTCTTTGGAGATTTATTAACAAAACCTGCTTCTTTTTGGGGGCAACACTGGCCACACTGCAGTGGAGAAAGCTACCTGTCAGTTGTCGTTGCACCCAATTTGCCTGTAAATATTTATTTTCTAAGATGTTTCTGACTGGAGGGAGTGTCTTTTCCTGGTTTGCTGGATGCTTGTAACCTTTATGGTTAGTGCAGAAGACATTTGCTAAAAGCAATACCTCTGAAAATCAACTAAATGAAAAGACTAACTTGCCCTCCCTCCCTGCCAGATCTGTGACTGTCTCTCCAGAGAAAACCTGGCATTCCTCTGTGAGTTTCCAGCCTTGAACATGAAACATCCTCTCCTTCAAATCACTCCAGTGGGATCTGTGAAAGGCCATTAGCTTGTCCGTTCAGGCTATTGGATTAATATAAGCTGGACTGAATTTCTGGCTATCAGTTTGCCACGATCAGGTATTAAACTGAGGGAGGCATCAATTCCTTCTCTGATATAGGATCTGTGCTTGGGGCTTGCTCTTGGATGTATTCCTACAGTAAAATTTTTTCTGGCTCTTCCCATGTACTTGGAGACAACAAAGCAAACAAGCAGCCTGAGTAAATGACTTGCGTAGACACAACCTTGAGGAGTTTGGATCAATCTACTAGAGAGCAGGAATCGATGTTTATTGTCTTGAACTTCAATTCTGCAGTGGACACCTTTGTGTCCCCAGAGCATTCACTCAAAGCAAGAATCCACTCACTTTTTCTGTCTTGTCTGTCTTTCCCTCTCCTCCCCAGACTGACACAAGCCAGGTTCTGACAGCAGCCTCACCCCAAGTCGCTGCCATTCCTCCTCTCTCTGCCAAAGGCAAAGAGCTCTAGAGGGAGAAGAGTGTGCAGTCCAATTCCTGCATTTCCAAATAGCAAGCAAATGTTTGAATTATGGATCACAATTAACTACTAATTGGCCATAATGTAAGCCCCGTCTGAATGGACATGGTAAATATTGAAACAAATGGGCTGTTATTTTTCAGCCCTGAATGCTAGTCACTTAAAATGAAAAGCTAATTTCAGCCTGGAAGGCAAGCTCTATGTTTTAATCAAGTGTGACAGATCGAGAACAATAAATGAGCACTGAAGGTGAGAGGGTATTTATTTCCCTGCTGCAGGTTTGTACGTGATAAGTTATATTGCCCAATGCAAAATAAAATTAAACTGTAGCTTTGATCCAGATCTCAAAGAAATCTCAGCAGAAAACCTGAACAAAGATAGCAATACAGGAGAGATCACTCTTTAAGTAGAACAAACCATGGTGTTAGGAAAGCTGTTGTAGGTTGATTTTTGGTTGGATTTTTATTTGTTTGGGTTTTTTAATATTAAGTAATTTTGCTGTTGAAGCAGTGTTTGTCCTGGTACAATATATGAAAATACTTGATTAAGAGCCATGAAGAGCTGGAACTTTACTGTGGTGTTGGTTTACTCTGCAGCTGTCCTACAAAATATGCTCAGAACTCAAATATTGCAATAATATCTTGGAAATTATTTGATGAAGGTCTCTACTGCTACAATAAAAATCTGGCTTTCCCTTTTATTCAAGGCACATCATCTTCAATAAATGTAATTGTTTTTGTTATAGAGAGAGGGAGTCAATGTTTGTAATTGAATGGACTTTTTTTTCTTATTTTCAGAGTGTTGAGCTAAAACTCCAATATTATTCTTTTAAACATTGGATAACATTGATTTTAAAAAGAATAAAATGAAATTAAGTTCAGGTGGATGTTTTCTAACAAATTAAACTTCTTGAATCAAACATTGTATATAATTTATATGTGTAATGTTATGAAGAACTCATCTCTCTTTTGTGTCTCAGTCTGTGTATAAATAACTCATACTTCTTAATATTTCAGCACAACCAATAGAGCTGATGTTGCTGGGATAGGGAGAAAATTGTTCAGAGCAACGAAATGTGCCTCAATTCAACATATGGAATGAGTTTATAATAATTGTATATAATACAGGGTTGTGCTGAAAACAAGAAAAAATATCTCTTTGTAGTGCTATCCTCAGATGAGTTTTCTTGCAAAATATCTCCTGGAGTGTGTTTTGCCTAGTCAGTGAATAACTATTACAAGGTAGCAAGGAAAAAAAGTTGATGCTACGCTGGTAAACAAGGAAGTCAAAAGAACCACTTCCTCAGTGAATTTCCCAATATTTTCCAGCATTTTACATTGCATGGGTATTGTCACAGACTGGTGCATTTTTTTTATTTTTCTTTTAGTTTTTCTTTTTATAAATTGCACTCGTTTTACATCTTGGGTATGTTTATGTCCTTTCTGGTACCTGGCTTTTTTTTGCCTTTTTTTTTTTTTTCCAGTAATATGAGTCCTACTACAGATGCTGAAACTCTTTGGTATTGTTGTAGTCAGATAAAGCTGTGGCCAAGTATCTAAACTTCAATTCATAGCTATAGGCATGGATGTAAAAATATTTTTTTTCAGACTACACCTTTTGAAACTAATGCAAAAGAAAAGGTATATGAATTCAGAAAATCCAGGTGCCACAGAAGTCAAATTTGGATTTCTTGGCTGGCAAATCTGCAACAGATCTCAGGGAAATGAAGGGCAAAATTAAATTTTACTCGAGGAGTAAATCTCAAAGCAAAGCCAAACACAAAGGGTCTCTTCTTTACTCTGTTATTAATCTGTGTTTCTTTCTGAAATTATGAAAGATGTTGAGAGAAGCATCTGAAATCATGTTTCATTAAAAAGTTCTTTGCCTGAAATAAACTTGCATCAAGTCTTTACACAAGAAGAGTATTTTGGGTACTAAACAAGCTTTCTAATTCTGTAATTTTAGCCTGAAATGAAACACAACCCTGAACATTTTTTTAATAACTTTTCAACATAAAATTCAGCTCTGCAGAATAATTTTTTTTTTAAAAACCCTGATTTGTATTAAATAAATATTTATTTTGTTTCCATAACTGGATTTTAAAAAATGGCAGTGCATATTATTCCTGAACTTAATGTAGAGCATAAATTTCTGACCGTCTTTCATCTAGTTCCAGTTTCTTGTGAAATTTGATTTGGAAAACTCTAATGGAAATGGCACAAGAAACAGGATTCATATAGAGTCATGTTTCCCTGGTATAGCTCCCAGCTCTCAAACTGGCTGTTTCAGGACCTTTGAGCCATAGTATCTAAATCATCGCAGCTGCCAACAGGTTCTCATACTTATGCATTTATTAAAAGTATTTTTTTCTGTCTGCTTTTCTATATTCTTCCTTTTTTTCTTTAACCATGCACAGCAATTCACTAACATCCGAGTGGCTTTCCAGCTCTCATAAGTGCTCACACATGCACACATGAAGTACTTTTAAAACATAACTCTTAAAAAAAAAGAGAGAAGAAAAGAAAAAAGGTAAAAATGATTAAAAGACTCAGTTAAAAAGCACAAGTTAGGAAATCTCATGGTAGACTGCATACATTAACAGGTGTTCACTTGCAGGTGCAAATGTTTGTAATAAACTCCCTGTACTCAAACTTGGTTTTATTTTGTTGGGAGGAGGGTGAACCGGCCTGCAGTGTAATCCTTCTGCTGTCTTCCCAGGGGGTCTGTTCATCAGTCACCCAGTAATGCTCGCAGGCGACTTTGCCAAAAGTAGTGCCCTGTGCTTGGAGAGCTGCACCTCTTTTGCAAGGTTTCTCTCTAATACTTGAGAAATTAAGAGGGAGCTGATTTTAAACAAAAGTCAGGCACAAATGCTGTATGAGTTTGTAATTGTGCCACTTCCCTTGCTACTATTTCTTTCTCCTCCAAGGACTGAAGCCACAGTGTGCTGAGCATTGCCTGCAAGCAGAAAAGCACCCTCCAGGTCAAGGTCAATCTTGGAATCAACATTGTCTTGTGAATACTGTTCCTAGGGAGACATACCCCCCAGAGTCATATATCTATTAAAAAATACTTTTGCTGGTAAGCTTCATGTTGCATTATTACCAATGTTCTCAACGAGATTTTTTTTTTTTAGAGAATTAATCAGCTGGCCCTCCTCAGCTCCCATGAAGCCCTTGATCCTTCAGTTGTTGCTGTCAGAGACTTGTAGTTTCTTGAGTTACAGGAAAGCAAAAAAACCCTACCCTTGAGCCCTACATGACTATATAAAATGGTACTTCTCTCATACTCTCAGTGAAACCCTTCCAATGATTTTTAGATTGTCAGTCAATAATCTATTTATTTTTTAAAATACATCTAAATTGCCAAGAGCAAATGGAGGGGTGCATTGATTTCCATACTGACCTTGGCCTTTGAATGCCAAAGGTTTTATACAACATACAAGAACACCAGTGCTGAAGCTTATTTTGTATTACACTTCCCTACAAAAACTGTGTTCCAACTCATAGATATAAATTCTTCAGGGAAGGCACTGCATTTCTAATTTGCTTTTCTAACTGGGACTACAACTCAGTAAATTATAGTAGTGCCACGAGTGTCCTGACTCTTAATAAGCATGAGAAGTGTATTTGTACTGCCTAATGGTTTAATGTTCATAGTGGATGCATTTAGGAGAGTCTCTCTCCTGTCTAAGGAAAAAGTTAAGCTCCAGCCTCTTGTTAGTTTTGTTTAAAGGGAAAATGAATACTGTCACACAAGCCAGCTTTCCGGGTACCTGTTACCTAAATTTTGGCTTATCTCCCCCTTCCATGTAGAAACCAAATCAGCCAGCAGATTCTAAAGATGTGAGTAGTAGATTCAAGACTTGTGCATGATCAGATTCAGCTTGTGCATTCTCTCCCTGCTTTTCCTCAGTAAGGCCACCATCAGCAGGAGTAAAAAGCTGTTCCTGAGCAAAGGCACTTTTTTGTCACATACCTCAGAAGCCAGCACTTGACAGATGGAAGCTAAAAAAGAAACATGTTGGCTGCCTGAGGCACATCTTAATTTGTCACTCAGCTCGGTTTGTTTTGCTTTTAATGGTTCACTTAGCTGAACTCATGACTGAAAATTAACACATGGGGAGGGGGAGAAATTAAAAAATTTAAACTAGTTCTAACTTGCTGGGCCTGCACAGCCAGCACCTGAGAACACGAGAGAGGCCAGTAGGCACCTGGTGCCTCTTGCCAAGCGCTGCGGGCGGGTGGCAGGGACCATCCCAGGGACAGGGGGGTTGGTGTGTCCCTGGGCATCTGTCTGGGTCAGGACTGTTCCTACTGCAAAAAGATCGGGCAAGGAAAGGGGATTTGAGTGTAGCTTGGGAAAAGCTACCCCGTGACTCCTACTTAGCAAGTGGAAAAATAGTTTTTGATCCTTTCCCAATGAATACTTAACAGAGAACATAAAGCAAAGCTTGCAGGGAAAAGAATAAAGAATAATAAAGCCTGTTTTTTCAGTCACACTTGGTTTGCTTTCTGGTTTTGCATGCTGGCTTTCTCAGTCAGAAATGGTCGTAACTGTGTGGGGCAGAGTAATTTTGTAGTTCCAAGAATGCATTTCTGTTGCCAAATGGCAGGTAGAGAGCTCAGTACATGACTGCTGAGCAGCCCCAGCAAAGCAGATGTGATCAAGGCATCAAACTTGTTGTGTTTTTCATTTTTAAGGATAGGGCACAACTTGTTTAATGAAATAAAAACCAGATGAATTCGTTAATTACTATGTATAAAAAATGGGTAAAGGGCGGTAGGTCTATTGTCTTGGAGAAAACTTCAAATGATCTGGGGGAAAAAGAAAAACACGCTTGATCGTACAATGTTGGGTTGGTTTGGGATATCCTAAATTTTTAGAGATGCTTTTTCCATCACTGTTTTTCATTATTAATGGATGGAGATGGAACAAGTAACTATGAAGGCAATTCAGAATTATTTATTTTTCTTCCTCAGATCTCTTGATAATTTTCCTATTAGTCTTTGCAGTATCTTCTCTCTGATAACAAATGGAAAAGCATTTTCTTAAAGCAATCTCTACAGGAGAGATGGAAAGAAAACGTTTGCGGATACTATTTGATGAAAACAGAGAATTCACTTTGTATTCATGAGTTGTAGTCCCTCTTGCTGCCTGTAAATATTTATACAAGCATCTTTTCCCTACCGATTTTTGCGGAACCAGAAGCATGTTTCGAGGGGAGTATTCCCCTGGTGAGGGCCCACCAACTACCTCGAGAGCTCCCCGGGAGCCTCGGAGATGGCTCATTACAGAGCAGCAATGATGCTGTCTGATACTGGTTGCCCTGCCCACACGACAACTAATGAGTGCCTAAAGCAGTAGCAGTCACAGCAAATTCACAGGCTGAACTATGTTAACATAAGCTGTCTAGAAAATATTATTTAATGAACAACTTGATTAGAAAACCCAGCAAGTGTGTTTGTAAATAGTTGAGGGGGAAAGAATTAAATTTTAACAAAAGTTTTGGCCAATGCTGCTATACACAGTCCAGACTGACTGTATCTTTCTTGCTTTTAAGGTATTTTACCCTTTGGAGGCTGTTCTACAGCTGTTACACATCTATTTATAGTTTGTCTGAAAATGGATTACAGTAAAGGCCAAGTTTGTATAAGTACAGTCAGTGAACTTTTTGCTGCTGTCAGCAGTTGCCCTGCTTTGGGAGACAAACAGACCCCTCAGCTGGCACGGGCAGTAACTTTACCAAGCATATGCTTAATGGTGAAGAGTTTCCACTGTGTTTTGTAAATATAGCAGAGTATTCCACTGTCATTTCTGTGACAGAGTTCAAATAAAGAATTCTCAGTGTGTTTTGTACTTCTTAAAGTCAAAACATTTGAGCTACTTCCCCTAGCCTCATGTGCACCTTCCTGGGCACCCCAATCACCTGCTGTTGGAGTGGATCCTTGCTTAGTACTATTTACAATAGCTATTACCTTAATGAGTACGTGGATAAATCTCTCTCAGCCACCCCTTGTGAATGTGTGGCACTTGCGCTCAGAGCCCTGATGCTCTTTCTCCCACAGAGCTTCAGACAACCAGCTGAGCTCCAACAGTTAAAAACTTTGTCCCTGAGGAAGGCAGCCCATAGAGTGACAGGATAGGAGAAGTGACATCTCCAGGGGACAGTTTAGCCCACCCAGACTCCGACTCATTCTGGATAGGCCCAGCTCAGCTCCACTGTACTTACGGTGCAGCCAGTCTGACACCTTAGCAGAGCTGCCAGAGGCAGGTTCTGATAGACTTTTGTTGATTATGATCAAATATTCACAGATTGAGGGAGGGTGGGAAGTGTTTGGGGTTTGGGGCGGTTTTTTTTTTATAATCTCCCCCTCAAATTGCTTTCTTTCCCCAGTCATCACTGCCTGGTTCTTTTGTAGCATACATCCCTGGCGTGGTTTTGTTCTAAACTCTGGCAGCAAAAAGTTCTGTTTCGTTTATTTTTCCTGCCTCCCTTATTTGTAATACTTTACGCTAAATTAGGTGTTCAAAATGTGCCTTATTTTGAGCCTTCAGAGAAGAGTGTACACAACTCTCCATTTGTATTTGGTCAGTAATAACTTCAGGATATGTTTCTTCACTATTAGTCAAGCTTGTAATGCAGGAGCAGCATGGACCCAGTGTTCAGAGAGCCAAATCAGCCTGTTAAAACAATCCCTAATGCATCATCCTGGCTTTGCATGAGTGAGCTGTGACTTTCTACTTCAGTGAAACACACCAGAACAAAACCTCTGCTCAGGGTGTCTGGATCTGTGCTTTAAAAAGGAAAAAAAAGCAAAACAAAACATGTTCACTTGTGTATCTTCTTTGGTAACACAGAGCTAATCTGCTTTATGGACAAGCATCAGCCCATGGTGATTTATCTATGAAATGCATCAGCCCTGCTGCCTGCGCAGGATGGAGGCGGCAGCGGTGAGCTGCTGTCGCTGCATGAACAGGTTCTGTTGTGCTGGCATGTCCTCTCCAGAGCAGCATCCCTGCAAATCCACCGGCAGGCAGCTCAGCAGGCCCTGAGAAGCCTTTCATACCTGTCCTTCCGGCTCAGGTCCAGCCTATGTTAATAAAAAACAGCTAGTAGGTTCAGGAATTCTTTTCATACTGATTTTGCAAACCCCTACTAAGCCATATGTTAGGAGAAGGTAACCTTGTGTGGACTTACCCAGTTTGTGATTTCAGACTAAAATTTGGGTATGGGAGTGATGTTTGTGTAACGTGTTCTGGGTTTGGGCATCTAAAGTAAAGAACAGCCAACAGACTTGCATGCTATAGAAGAGGTGTTGTAATGCCACATGGGCAGGCGAGTGCTGAAACCTGAGGGACAGGGAAAAGCACAACCCCGGGGTCGCTGACCACAGTGGCACTTAACCAAACCTGAGAGCATCTTGAAGAGCAGCAGCTGAAAAGAGCAGACAGATGCTTTGGTCCTCAGGTCATTCCAGTTTCTGAAGTAAATGCAGAGGTTTTGAGCAAGCTGAAAGCAACATTTTGTTCTTTGGAGAGGTGAGCCACAGAAGCGACGTAAGGAAACACAGACTGCAGTCCCTTGGTTGCCAGCAGTCGCTTTTGGTGGCTCTCGGATCTCTGGCATCAAAACACTAATTTGATTCTATAGTGTTACTTAATAGTAGGATTAAATTCAGGTGTTAAAATTAGGAATGCAGTAAGAAAAAGAGGTGGAAAAACTCTGTTGTTTATTTTCACACAAAATCCTACTATTCATTTGATGATCCATACTTTTCTTTAGATATAAACAGAATATTAATCAGCTTTTCCATGGGGCTTTTACTTCTAAACATGCTTTTTTGGCTATTCTTTCATGAATATCAGAAAACGTACATAGAGCAAAACAAGCAGATTCCCTCAGATTTTTTTGCAGATTGATTTCTTGGAGTTGTATCTCCATGCATCCATCCTTCTATGATCCTTTGCTGTTCCCTTCCATTTGAGCAACATTTATAAGCCCTGTGGACTAAAGCTGCAGCAAGTAAGGAGGTCTTTGCCCCTCTGCTCTGATGATCAGAGAGGCATGATCTCAAAAGCTCTTCATCTGCTAATGCAGATGAGCTGCTACCCTTGCCCAGAATTACCAGGCAAACAACTTCAGAGCTGGAGGAGCCCTCTCCCATGCTCTAAGCACCGGCAGTTTGCACCGAAGCAGCTAAGGAATGTTCCCCTACTGCTGCACTGGGCTGCGGTACAAAAGAGTGAATCCATGTCAGGTTGTTTATGTGTAGTCACTGAGAAAAAAAAAAAACTGCTTTGGAAAATGGACTCCGAGGACTGGAGGAGACAACATTTCACAAAAGATTTGAGCAGACCTGCCTCAGGACTGCATTTCCAACTGCCAGCCATGTGCAAGTAGAGTTCAAGTGCGTGGTAAATGGCCAAAGACCTGCAGAGGCTGAGATACCTGTCTGAGAGGTGTTTGACTGATTCATGTAGGTTGTTGTATTTTCTGAGCTAACGAGCTTTCCTTTTCTTTGTCTCTGTAAAATTTTCGCCACTTTTCAGACTTTTTCCTTACAGATGGGGAATTGTGGTTTCTTGCACATGCTTGAGGATGGGATTCCCCAAATTTTAGAAATTCTCCTACCTGATGATGAGACTTGCACAGATCGCACCTATTCTATGTTGCTGATGGCAATACTTGGCATGATGGTAACAGGGATATGTGGATCATTGACCACAGAATCACTGAGCGGTTTGTGTTGGAAGAGCCTTTTAAAAAGGTCACCTAGTCAAAGCCCTTTGCAACAAGCAGGGATGTCTTTAACTACATCAGATTGCTCAGAGCCCTGTCCAACTGGAGCTGAGTGTTTCCAGGGATGGGGCAGCCATCACTTCTCTGGGCAACCTGTGCCAGTGTTTCACCACCCTCATCCATCACCTATTGGTGATGTTCTCTTAACAGTCCAATATAACTCCAGACCTCACTGTTTATGATCATCGGTTATTATGAGCATTCATTTATATTTATTATTTCTACTTTTTATTTAACATGTTCCTCTTCTAGCTGTCCTTGATACTTGTAACCACATGTGGAGATTGGTGCCTGACACAAATACAGATCACTGCATCCAAGAGGCAAAAAGAACTCAATAAAACAATTTGCTCTGGTGATTTTATTGGAGTATGTAAGTAAAAGGGTTTTAATTCACCTCAGTGAATGCATTTTTTATGACCTCCATCTCTGAAATCATACTTGTGATGAAATGAAATAATTAAAAAATATATTCTTCTCTCTTCATTGTATTTATGATTAACAAAGTAAATGAAAATCCAGCTTTTTATCTGACATCAAATGGTATTGCATTTTGGAGTTAAATTGGGTATTCATCTTCTTCTGGTAAGTTTTTTGAAGCTCAAACATACCTTTCTTTCTCTCCCTTTCCTTCCTCCTTGTGTTTCTGAATACTGGTAAATTAAAGATGACTAGAAACTGGAAATGCTTTCAGAAAAGGTCTTGAAATTCACAAACATGCACACAAAAGAGGGAGAAAGAGAGAGAGAAATGTTAGCTCTCTTCTTTCTTATTAGCATCACAGTCAAGAAATTATTTGGAATGCTTTGTACCTATTTGACTGATATTTTTTTTTCTCTCTTTTTTTGGGGAGGTGTCTCCATTAAATAACATTTTATGCTAATCTTGATTTACAGAATTATACAGCAGCACTGTTTTAATCCTTCCTTCCCAAGTCTTGGAAACAACTAATCTGCCAAATAACAAGTTCTCTAGCCTATAAATTTTCCATGTGTAATTTTTATATGAGAAGTTACTTGAAAATTAACATTGTCAGACAAAAGTCTGTTTAAGAAAAAAGTGCTAGGAAATAATAACACACCACTGAAAACCTAACAGTGGTGAATTGTGATGGGAGAATTATAGGAAAAATAATTTTCATGCAATTCCATGTGTTTTTGTATTGCTGTAAGGGAATTACCTGTGTAACTGAGACAAGAATCAAACTCGACATCTCCAAATGACAAATTGCCCTTGGTCAAATTTTGTCACTGAGGCGGATAGGAGCAGCATTTCCCCATGACTGCGAAGATGACATGGTCTGCAGAGTTAGTTGCAGGACATAACTGTAAAAGGGAAGATGGATAAGTAAGAAAGGGCATTATGACCTATTTGATCCTTACATCTTCTAATTCATAGATCTGGGTTTGTGACATTCGTGGTTCTGGGCTGATTCTGTACTCTTCACTCTTTAACAAAGAGCCAACATAAAACTGGCAAAATCAGCCTCTTGGTACTTTGTATGTGTCAAGGGTTTGACAGCAACATTTTGCTTGTAGTTTACCAACACCTACCTCTGAGAGATCAGCCAAAAGCATATTGCTGTAATCCATCTTGTGCTAAAATGCATGAATTAAATCTCTGAAGATATCTGGCAAAGGCGAGGGCAAATTCAAGCAATTCTTCCACAGCTTTCTGAGTACTCAAAATGAGTGTATGCTTGAGAAGGAATGGCCATGACAGCAAAGCTGGCCGTGGCTGCAGAACAGAACAGCAAGGAATTGGCCAAGTTCTACCCAAGAATATTTTCTGCTCATAGAAACAACAGGCAGCTGCTAAATAAAAACTGAGTAAAGATATGGAAAAGCAGCCCTGTGTGCTTTCTACCATTCTGTTTTCGTACCGTTCTGTCTTTGGCAGTATAGCCATTGCAAATACAACAGATAGATATGTCCGTGGTTTCAGCATTCTAAGAGTTGAATTGTAGCCAGACACAGCCCTTCCTAAGGGCATCTAACCCCTGCAGGTCTTTCTTTTTGTGACACCCGGCTGATGCACTGCCATCGAATGGCAGAGGAGCACTCTGCCCTTGGGTGCCTGACCTTGCCTTTTCATCACATCTCCCCCGCTCTGTCCCTCAGCACGTGAGTCGTGTGTTTCTCTGAGATCGTGCCATGGGCACTGCCTCCCAAGTTTGTCTCTCTCATCTTACTAGCACACCACATGGATTCATCCGTGTCATTAGCTGCCAATATTAAACAAGGTCAGTCCTGGGATATTTTTTTCCGCCCTTCAAATTCTGTTCTAAAACCTTGTCTACAGCTGAAACTGGACTTACGGGGCCTTACTTGCCTAAGTAACTCTTTCTTCCACTTTCTTAAATTTGGGTGCTGCGGTCTCTGTTCTGAAGCAATTCCTTCAGAGTTCTGCAGTGGAGATTTCCAGTCTCCCTGACACAAGAATTTTATTTGTAAGTGCATCTTTCAGAACATAGTTTGAACTTTCTACACTGTGGAATAGCTTATTATTTCAATTCCTTTTTCCTCCTTCTGGGATTGGTACCAAATAGGTGTGTCATAGTAACAAAATAATTTTCTTGACAATACATATTTATGTTTAAAATTATGTCCATATATCTAGTTTTTATGAGAGCTGAAGTGTAGAATAATAAAGAAGGATGGAAGACAACAAAGATAATTTTGTTGTTGTTGTTCTCTTGATGCTGTACGTAAAGAAGTAAAACCATAAGATCAAGTGTGATTTTTTTTTTTCCATAGTAAAGATATTCTAGAAGATTTTTAAATAATGAATCTTGGTTTTAGATTTGTCATGCAGACTTTCCAGCAAGCAATTAAAGCTCAACATTTACAGTCAGTTAGATGAACCAGATGTATTCCTGGCAAGGGAGAGCTTGAAAGCAACAGATTTTGAAGTACACTGACAGCCCTTAATCTTCAGACAGAAAAAGCTCTGCTTAGGAAGCCCTCTAGCAAGTAAATTATTTAGTTCATCATGTGTTACTTAACTGTTCTGTTATTTAGACTTTTGATTGTTGAGGTCTTGGTAAAAAAGTGACAAAGCTCAGCCTATCTTCAGGAGAAGTGAAATGAAAGGCTCCCAGGGAACTAGAATTAAGTCTGTAAGAACAGCATCAAGTGTTTTCGTCTCCTACCCTATTTTAAACCAAATGACTGTATGTGGGGGGGTTTCTCTCTCTTAATGGCACCAGATATCCTGTAATGTAGAGACACTCAGCAAAGTAATGTAGTGAGATTGTGATAACAAGGTTTTGCCAGAAGTAATCAGTATATGTTAGGTATACTGTAAAGTAGAAGACACAAGATGATTTTCTGTATAGCAGCTCCAAAATCAGGAGAAAAAATTGCCTTGTTGTTATGTAAGTAGTAGATGCCTGTTTCTGTTTCGTAGACAAAAGATCGGGGTAGCAACAAAAGGAGAAGAGATGCAGTGGACAGTGTGGGCATGCTGCGAGAGACAGGGAAATCTTTACTGCAACAAAAGCGTTTTCTTAGATCCAAGGCTGACAGCTCACAACTGCTCCTCCGGCAGAGCATAAGCCTTCCCATTCTTAAATGGATCCAGGCTTTAACCGGTTTCAAATGTGGCTGTGACATGCCCCCCGGCTCATTCACCTGCTAAACACCCTCTTTGGTGGTACTTTGAGCTGAGAAGTTTTTGACAGCCCTTGCCAGGTGTAATCTCTGTCAACTGCCATCTCCTAACTCTGGGGAATGGTCAGAACCTGACAGCTTCACACAGCAGGTCTGAATTTCTCCTGACCAGGACAAATCTTGGACTTTTTGGATAGAGACTCCAAATCTTCAAGGAGAAGAGCAACAACAAAGAAATCTAGAGAGCATCTTGCAGAAAGTTGCTGAATTTTCTGGGCCTGCTTTATAGACAACCAAAACTTATTTCAACTTCTATGATAAAGTACAGTAAATACATAAATGTTATCAATTTACTTAGCCACAAGGTACGTGCTCGTCATTCTGCCTCTGCCCAAAATAACCAGCACTCCCAGTGCCTGACCCTGGAAGCAGCTCGGCTGGAGCACAGAAATGCAATCATGCTCTTCCTGATATTGCACAAGATAAGAGGGAGCAAGGAACAGCACTAAGTCTGAGGTTATTTTTCATTTCCATTTATATTTCTTTAACATCTTTTGCCATTAAACTCTTCTTCTGATATTTCAAGGCACGAGTCCACACGTCACACCTCCCCCCCACCCCCGCCCCAAACTAAAGATTTGGGAAAAAAAACTCACCCTTTCTCTACTGAATAGTTCACTAGAGGAATCACAAGGGTCACTCAAGAACAAGCTGCAGCAATGCCAGAACCAGCTGATCTGCAGTAACCTGAGCCTTTCCAGCCTCTCCATAATTCAATAAAAATTAATCTTTTGCTAGGTCACTTTGGTGAGAGAGGGCAGTGGGAACCCTTTCTCCACTATGATATCTGCCTGGAAAATAATTTAACGTGGTCATTTATTATTTCTTAGGTGAAGGAGTCCATTTGGCTTAAAACCTCCAGTTATTTTGTGACTATCATTGCAAAAAAAATAGGCTTATTTTCAAGAACAGTCTCAATTTGAGAGTGTATTTTGCTGTATAATGAATTTTCTGATTTGTGGCAGTCTTAGAGGCTGCAAAAGCTCTTCCAGCTTGCAAACTTGAAATGCTATAAAAGTTTTAATACATTAGATATTATTTAGTGAATTATTGAAAATGGTACTGTTTGAAAGGCTTGCAAGCTTAGCAGAAAGTGTATGGGGGGAAAAAAGTTCGGATTTGAAAACAAAAGGAAAGGGAGAAGCTGCCAGTGGATTGTTACTGAGCCAGTGAAGGAAGAGCTGTCCAGAAGAGTGTTCCATGCTTCTCCAGGATCTTTCTAATGTGCGTGGCAACTTCCACGCAGCCTTCTTGGCAGGGAAAATCAGGACTAGGCATGTGTACAAGTGACATACTGAATAATCAGGTTTCACACTTAATATCTTTTATGTCTGGATATGTAAAATTCTTGCTGATGCTGTTTGAACAGGTATAGATGAAAAAAACACCCATCCGATACAGGATTTTGTTGAGACAACTTTTGTTCCTAGGATGGCCTTAATAGAAACCCATCACTGTATCTTTGAATTTTACCTCTGGACAGACTTGGGATATAAATCTATCCAACTAATTAATCTATCTAGAGACCTGGTTTTAGTTTAGTGTTTCCTATTGACCAGTTGTAGTCAGCTTTCAGCTCAGCAAACAGAGATTTTGAAGTGCCCTTTGGAAGCACTTATCCTTCCCTGTTCATGTAGGAAGTCTATGAGTTTTCCTTACGTTTAGAGTGATCCCAGGTGCCCAGTCCTGCAGTGTCTCAGTAATAGGCATTGAATTCCTCTACTAATTCTGCCTGTATGACTCTTAACATTGCACGTGCTGTAGTGCACTAGTTCTTGGGTGCAATTTCAAGTAATCAAATCCCTATGCAATCTTTCAAACACTAGCCACTGCATTAATTGTACCCTAGTGATTTGCAGTCATGTTTTGGCCTACAAGTTGATTAAGATATGATAATTAATTACTGACCTGAAGCAGAGACTGCTGTGACAAGAAGCAGCCAACTCCGTTACTGTATTAGAATTACAAATGTAAACCACAGAATTAAAAAGGAAGTAAAACTAATATTTAGTCTTGCTCTGATTCCACCTAACCTATTTGAACTCAAGAGGCAACTGAAAAACATTTTCAGTGAAAATTCTGTGATGAAAAACAGTAACCAGAAGGAATTATTTAGATTTTAAATTAATAATTCAGTATGGCAGAGTTTAAAAGTAGGTATCCACATAGCCACATAACACAAACGTAACTTTAAGCAAGATGAAATTGTTCTTTTCAGTGATAAAAGCAAAGAACTTTCTTGTCTTAGGGCTGATAATTCATTTAACCTGGCAGTTATTTCAGAAGGTTTGGATGACTTAAATTGGAAGTTTCTGGGGGATTCTCTGCACAGATAGATTTTATACTTGGCAGCTATCATAGCATTTTATTCCTGAGAAAAAGATTTTGTACTCCAGGTATACAACTAGAGACAAAGCACTGCATTCATCATCTCTTTCCCAACTTACTATCATTATTTGTCAAAATCTTTTCTCAAAATTTTTTTGGCCCTGTCAAAACTAGATTACTTTCCCTTCAGAAAGGCAACTGATGCAACTCAACTGAGGTTAGTAGGGATGCTTTTTTTCGGGATCATGTTTAGGATTATCAACGGTAGCCCTGGTTTTATTGAAACAAACTGCAGAGTTCACAATGATTTCAAAGGGACAAGGTTTCATGACTACATTATCTCTTTTGACATGCTTTCTCTCTCTTCTTTCTGTCTCCTACTGCTCAGCTATACTGTCAGTTAATATGAAACAGTATTCAGAAGGCATATTACAAATAGAAAATATGTTCCTGTTTACTAAGGTCAAGTGGTATGACAAAGCAGTTTTTATTTTCATTCCATAGCTCTGTACAATCTATATTTATTCTGTGATACTGATCTACAGTGTGCTTTTAATGTGTTCTTTTTTTTTTTTTAGAAAAAAATACTAATGTGCTTGTATTAGTTGACATAATAATGTATTGGCATGGGAAGAATTTTTACTAGAAAATTATTTCCTTCTACTTTAAGTCTGCACGAAGTACTTATCAGAAAAGTTAGAGTGAACTGCAAAACTAATTTTTTCCTCCTTAACTGATCAATTAATCGTGTGGGTATTGTGGTTTAATAGGAGGGATATTGGTGGTCTCTAGGCAGAGATTACTGACATCTATAAATGTATTCAATTTGTTCGCCCCAGGGTTTCACTGAGACTGGTTCAGTGAAAGAGCAACGGAGAAAGGAATGTCCCGATAATTTTCTTTAGCAAATTTCAACAGAACTGTTGCACATAACAAACTGCCAGCAAACCACAGTAAATCTCAGACGGGAGGGGGGGGGAAACAGCCATGTTACATAATGTCAGAGAGTACAGAAACATTCTCCATAAAAATTCTTGTATATAATGTATTGATTCTTAACTACAATTTACTGTTCAACACAATCATATTTACTTACTCTGCAGACATGAATTACACAATTTGTGGCTGCTGATAACCAAAGGAGAGGAAAGGTCCATTCCAGATCTCAGCCACAAAGTTTCAAGAATTCCATCATCCATAAAATCAGTAATAATCTTCAAGGTGTTTTCAACATTGAAGGTTTTACAGTAGAATGAATTCCCAGGGTGAATTAGAATAATTCAGAGTCTGATCGCTTATAGAAAATGCTGCTGTTGATTTATGTTATATTCAAAATCTACCTTCAATAATCTCGGGGTGGAGGGGAGAGAAATCCCACACTGCACAAATGTAATTTAAATGTTGGGGGAAAAAAGAGACCGCACAGTAGCACCAGTGTCACGGAGGACTAAGTCCTGTCTCCTCTCTTTGACATTGATCCAAATGGAGGTTAAACTGACTTATGTCTAAATAAAATGGGAAATTTTTCAACACAGTGTGACTGGTGGAAGGAATTTCCAGACCAGGCGTAGTGGCCAGCACATCATCTCGTGGGGCTGGGTTCTGTCCAAGGGATGGGTTTTGTCTGTGTCGTTTGAGCTCAAGTCATGGTAGATGGGTTAAAACCAACCTGTAAGAGCATGAGCACTCGCTCCTGTCTTTTTAGAGGTAAGAACAATCAACTAATTTTAAAATTGCTACTTTTTACAGTGCTGAGCACCAGCTTCATACATCCAAAGTGATCAGCATTGCTCCAAATATAAGATGTAGCTGATGTATGGAAAATCATCCTGCTCCAAATGCTGGTAAAAGCTCGGCTCACATTTTGTCATTTGATATATAGTACTTTTTTGCACGTTGTACAGTTGGAGAAAATGAGGTATGAAACTGTGAAATGACTAGTGCCACTGGCTTCTGGGTGTCCTTAAACAAGACTCAGATCCAAGCTACAAGCTCTAATTAATAGATGATGAACAGCAAGCCAAAAAAAATGTCAAGTAATCCTCGAGTTCTAGCTTATGCCAAGGCTGCCTGTGAAATATGGATGGTGGCTGCTGTGCTAAATTGTAATGGCAGCGTGTATTTTCTTGCCTAATATTCTTAAATATTTAGTGACAAGTGATAATGCTGTCCCACAGCAAATCCCTGGGATGTAAAACGCCTGTGAAACGTCTCTTGCAGAGACCTTTCCATTAGAGCTTCCATCTCAGTGCTAAGTACGAGGAGAAGCTTCTACTGCTTCCCAGAAAAACCTACAAAGCCCATCCTCTGAATCTGACTGTTCATGGATCATCTCTCCTGTAGTTGATTGTCCCAGTTTTCTCTCCAGTTGCCCAGGACATTTGCTCAGATGAGGGTACACTATCAAAGACCTGTAGGGACCAGTACCTCAGGGATAGCTCCATGCCTGAGATAATGCCACCTTACACTGTCACCTTGCCACGCTCTGGCCAGTGTCAACATCTCGGAGATGCCTTGGTGGGAATGGCCACCAGTTCGAGGGAAACACAACTGCCCAGCGTAAGTCAAATCTGAGTTAGTGTGATTGTTTTAAAACTGATTCAAAGCTGCCTAGTAAGTGCGAACTTCAGCCTGCCATAAAGCCTGCAGTATCTGATAAATACACTTAGAGCCTCCCTCATCTATTCCACACAATAGTGCTGTCTGTGCTATCAGTAAGGATAAAACGCTAAATAATTGAACAATATTGATCTTAAAATTGAGTTACCAGAACAAGAGCATTTCCTGTATATTTTCAAAATAAAGTCACTGTGTTCCTGTCTATAATCATCTCATGAACCCATTGACAGGTTCAATAGTCTCAGCTTGGCAGATTTTAAAAGTCAATACAGAGAATGAGAGTGTGTGTGTTTTCAAACATCAAATACATTTTAATTGTTCTTATTTAAAGCTATAAACGCTCAGTCAAACAATCCCCTTTCTATCTTAGAGTAAAGCCTGCTGCAGTACTACAGGTCTGTGTTACCTAAATCAAGTTTAGAGACTTGCATTAACCATGAAAACAGTAGCGCGTCTGATTTAAAAAGCCATTTCCCCCATTGTCGGTTATGTTGCCAGCTTTATGAAGACAGGTTTTCGCCTTTATCCTCAGTAGATGAGCAATACAGATTTCAAAGGTGAATATGGGCAGCATTCCACTTGGTGTATGGGCTGCTAAGAATAGATCAAATAATATGAGATATGAATTTAGGGCTTTCAAAATACCATTTTACAATGATCAATATAAGTTAGTTATATTTATCAGCCATGTAATAGAGTAACAACAGCTACTGCTTGAAACGTGGAAATGTGCTTGCATTTTCAAAGATTTGGATGCCGGAGTTGCATGTAAAGTTCTCTGTGATCTCACAATGCTGTAGCTTTATTTGCAGTTTTCACGTTTGCCTTATCCAAGCAAATACTTGCATATGTTTCAATCACCTGGTGTTATTTGCACAAGATTTATTTCTACACAGAAGGGTGTGGATGCAGTTCATGCAGACGCCCTTATGGTTTTCGTGCAACAGTTTTTCTGCCTTTCTGAGAAGCTCTGAGCAGGGCCCAAAGGGGATTGCAGAGATGGCCAAGGCAGTCATAGGCGGACGTGTAGACTGCACTTCTATTAATAATGAGCCAAGGATGAAACTGTTTCTCAAAACACAAAACTGGAGAAAACTGCATGCTTGAATTTATTCTTGTCCCTTTCTAGGTGGCTCTGTATGCAGTTGGTACTAGTAAAGCTCACAACCACTTAGATGAATCCATCTCTGATCTCTAATATTCTTGTAGTCCTTCAACTATGCCATTCTGTGGAAAGAGGTGTGCAGCCAGAAGAAATGGCTGTGGTCAGGATTTCCTTTTGGATTTCCATTTTTGCTGATGTCCAAATTTCTTTAAAGAGCATTTCAGTTTCCAGGTAAATTCTGTTTCAGGGCTTTTTTTTAATAAGAGAAAATATCCACTTTTGGGGTAGAACACTTAACTGTGGAGATCTCCAGACACAGGTGATAAATATTTGTCACTGGTCCAAACATTTCTTACCTTTAGGTTTTTTTGTGGTGTTGAAAGGTTTTGTTGAATGGTGATTTCAGCACAGTCAAGATTTCCCTTTGGGTATTGAAAACAGGGAGTGTGGGTGTTCTTATTTTGAGTCATTTTAAGTGATGTGGTAGTATGAGTACAGCTCTCAATAATTACCACTCTTTGTCGTACAAGTTTTTATATACTAAGGGCAAAAATTTTGGTGGGTGAGAAACAACATGAAGCTGAAATGTCAGAGTATGTCAGACAAGCCATATTGACTTATTGTAGGTGTTGCACTGGACACCCAAACCTTAACTTTGTGTTTAATTTTTCTCACTTGTAGCTCCATACACTTATTATAGGCAAGAAAACCAGTGCATTCCAATGTGATAGTAATAACCTGGATTGCAACTTCTTCAAGGTTATGGATAAAGTGAAATTACTGCACTGTAAAGCTGTCACAAGACTACAGCATTTCTAACTTACTGAGAAGCTGCTGCTAAACTTGAAATGACAGGCTCATTGCCAGCTTGGGAGAAGTCTGCACAAGGTTGTTGGGAGGTAAACCTTGTAAGAAGCACCTCCAGATTCATTTTGATACAGAAATGTTTCACAGATTAAAATCTGTTAAATGTGAAAATAAAATTTTCCACATCAATCATCAGCAACTGAGAAGAGCCCAAACCTAGGGAAATAACTTGTAATGAAATCAGTTTCATATAGACCTCTGAGAGTGGCATTCTGGGGCAATTTTATCTTTTATATTCTCATAATTTGCTATTTGACTTTTACTGCCAATTGCTTTAGCTATTGATTATGAAAGGAAGAATGAGAATGCATTTTTGAATGATTGTTACACAATGCTGTTAAATATTACTTGCAAATATCAGCAGTCAGAATTCATCCATCTAAGGAACCATACGAAAAACCCTCGCCATCAAGAAATGTCAGAGAAATGTGACACCAAACAGGAAATTCTGATGGTGAAACTGCTGGGATGGCATAGCGAGGAAGGCAGATCCCTGCGCTGATTCACTGAAGTATTCCAGTGTAAGCCTTTAGTTTTAAGCAATCTTTCATGTCTGAGGTCCTGTATAGAGGGGGAAAATGATCTTTTACAAAAAGAGAAAAAAGAGGATCAGAAAGAGTCTGTAAAGTAAGCAGTGGTGCAGCATCATTCTCTGAATACCTGGTACAAGGACAAGAGCCTGACAGTACCATAGTGCCCAGTTTAAGTGGCACTGACCCAAACGTCTGGCCTGATGGACCACTCTTTGAAGTGCCAAGGATATTCCAGTTTCTCTGACAGTTTTCTTCCAGTTGATTGGGAGTCTGAGGCCTCCGTAGAGCTGTGAGGCTCTGGGTCCTGGCAGCCTTGGGAGGCTGCAGGACCTGGGGTTTCTGGCCAGGCAGAGCACAGAGGCAGGGAATGGTCCTACCTTACATGTTTTGGCTAACTAAAACTTTACTCTTAATCCTATGGCTCAATACTAGGACCTTTGTATAATAAGAACATTGCGTAGTAATCTCTCGTTCCTTATACTACTGAATGCACCATTCAGGAAATTGAAGGACTGATAATCCAAGCAATAAAAATTTCTCCCTGTGTAGCTTGATATTATTCTGTGTTTTCCAATAATGTATCGTCCCTGAGCAATCTCTTAACCACATGTAAAGTCATGGTAAGGTTATGGGATGGTGGTGATGACTCTTTTGAACGTTGATGAGGGCTTTTACTCTAAAATCCAACAAAACAATCTAATCCCTGCTTTCTGAATTCTCTAATTTTGTCTCCCTCATCCTTCTACCACACATTCCTTAAACTGATTCCTTGGAGGGGGCCTGGAGAAGGAAGTCAAAGGCGTCTCAACAGAAATATTCTGCTTGTCTCACTTTAGCCAAAAGACATAAATGATCAGAACTTCCTCTGTTACTAGCATCACTCCTTTAGAGAGTGGGGAGGCAGGGACTGGAGGCTAATAAGTTAAAATTTAGAGGTTTGTAATAGGCAAAATGATCATAACAGCGCAGGAAAGGAAAGAAAAACTCACTAAGAACTGGGATTTTAGATTATTTGTTAGCAGCAGTTTTTCTCTTAGTCATCTTTGCATGCATAATTAGTTCTCTCTGGAGATAGTACTAAGAGATGTAGCTGGAAAAATTATCAGGGTGCTTACTGTGAATCACAGGGATGATGATTCAAATAATAATACCTAATCAAGAAAGAGGTACAATGGACACACACATCTCTCTTAAGACTGAAATGCAATTTCTGTAAATGAAGGAGTAATTTTTTATCATATTTATCTACGTCAAAAGCAGAAGGATATAATTTATCCCTCGTGGTTTTTTACTATGAATAGTTTATAGGTAGGAGTTAACCAAAAGTGAAGATGGTCAGCTAATAACAGTATGGATTTTAAACAAAATGTAGTGCAGGCTGGTCCTTGTAACAGAGCAAAATAATACTGCATTTGTATTTCCACAACGGGCAGGTCGATCACTGAACGTGTCAATGCCTGGTACAGGACAAGAAGCAGGAGAGATGGTAAATGCTGTTCTTGCATGGTACACTCAAGGTGGTATTCCTCAAACATTAAAAGCGTGGGCTAAGTAGTGTGGGGTTGCACCACAAAAAATTTGCTCTGTTTGTTAACCATACAGAGATTTGTTTTGGCGAGCTTTCAGGCGATAACTATTTTACTACCTTCCTTACTGTTATTCAATATCAGTATTACAGTCTATTTCTCAGCCAGAAAAATAGTTCAAAGATGAAGAAAGAAGCAGTTCAATAACCACAAAGAATTCAAAATTATCTATTATAAGGATTAGGACACTCGGAGAAAAGGGAATAAAAGCTGCGAAGTTTCAAGTCTGTTTCCAAGCAAAATTTCTCAAGGGAGCGGGGGAAAAATTACACTGCAGCTAAAAATGAAAACAGCAAAATAAAATATACACGAAGGTGAGATTCAGGTATTAACTTTGAAATTTGATTTTGTGCTTTCCCAGCTAGAGGATTCAAGCTTTTTGGAAGCAGATCACAGACCAAAACACTGAGGCAGAGAAAAGAGAACAACAGAAGAAGGGATGATTGAGAAAAAGATTCGGCATAGAGTCTTTTTAATGATACATCTCCAGTTATGCTGTGAAACTTGGGAACATGGTAGCATCTAAGTACTATGTAGATTGACCCCAGGAGCTTGCTCTTGATTAATTGCCCCACACACTATTTCTGCTATATATGGCTGGGGCAACATTATCACCATTATCTATGAAGAATAGAAAGGGTGGTGCTTTATTTACCTTTTTTTGTGATACATGTAAACGATTGTTTTATTTGCCTGTAGATGACAAGACAGACTAGGCTGTTGTAACGAGCCCTTCAACACAGCCATAAAAACTGCCGCAGAAACAGAAGTAAATAAGAAACCATCATACCCTTTTTCTTTCTCACTCATGCATTCTGTGAATTCAAGCCCCAAATCATCAAAGATTTCTAGGGCAGAGGGTCCTTTGAGAAACTAGAAAAGAATTAATCAGGAAAACTCACACTGTTAGGGTTCAGAGTGTGCCCAAATGCTTTGCTCGTATGGGATATGAGCAAAACTGTTGGGCGAAGACTTCTTCAAATGAAGTTGTGAACATCAGTGGAAGAAGCATCCTCCCAACCCTACATTTTCTGCCTCAATTGTCATCTGTAAAATTGAGAACAGGCCTCTCCGCTGAGGTTTTCAATGAGGTTGTCAAATGTGCCGAGATATTTTAGGTTGTAGGTACTCATTCCTTTTTGAACTGAGCTCCTTTCATGAAGAACACCAAAGAGCCCTTAGATGACAGCAATGTTCCATTATATTTGGGCTCTATTTTAACAGCTACTTGGAAATCTAAACACAGTCACTTGAAACTGAATTTTCTATTCACCATATCAACTCGAGACAGTGAAATTGTTCTATAATTTGTGCAGGAGAAATAAAACTATTATAACCCTTTAAGCAAAAACCTCTGGACTTTTCCCTTCTCCCCTCTCAGACACGATTTGTATCTTGTACTGTGGCTCTGTTAATATCAGTGCCAAGAACTGATAAAATCGCAGCTCCTCAGGTGTCAGGGATGTTGCAGTGAAGTGGTTGTAATGGAGCACGATTGCCAGGAGTAACCGTTCCCTGGCTGCATCGCCTGCTGTCTGCCTGCAGGATGAGGGCACAGCCCTGACAGCCCCTGCCTTTCTCACTTGTGCCCCTTCCATGTCTCTGGGCTGGCTCTCTTGCACAGCCACACTGACAACTGAAGCCTTAACTCCTAGTCCATCTTTCACAGGTTTAGCCCTAACTGGGAAAACCACTCAAGTACATGCTTTGCTTTAGTGCATGTTTAGCTCTCCCTGGTTTCAGTGAGGCTATTTATAGCTTTAAAAGTTAAGCCAGTTCCTAAGCTGGTGCCTTGGTGTCGCATCTGTCTAATGCTAGAAGAACAGCATATGGTCTAAGTAAAACCACATTAATCTTAATGTATATAGGAGCTATGTTGATTTATAAGGTGTATCATTGGTCGTGGATCTTGGAAAGGTCGGGGTCCAGGCTCCTGCTGAGTATTGGTGCTTGTTTAGAACTGCCCAATGTTGTGTTTTGGAAGTGCTTTTACAGATTTTCACAATAATGCTATCCTACGTGCAGAACACATAGCAGTGAGCTCAAAAATTAGATAAATGCATTCTTTTCTAGTTTAACTGATAATTACTCCCAAATTCAGTGTCTGTTCATAGCATCTACCAGGTGAGCAGCATTCCTGGGTCTAACAGACCCATTATCTTTATGATTACTAAATTACAATAATAAGAGAATAGAACCAGCAGTTTGGCACATAAAACTTATTATACCAATCTTTTTCCTGAGCAGTAAGTACTGGCATAATGGTGATTTATCCATCAGACAGGGACTGCCAGGGTTAAGTGTCAGAAGCCTCCAGGAGGAGCAGGATTTGGCTGAAAGGAGTTGCTCTTCCCTGGCTATTTCATGATGGAAGTGAACGATGGCTGGGGTGTCCCTGGGCTAGAATGAAAAGGAGCCACTTTAGGAGCACAAAAGCCAAGAAATCGATGGCAAAAATGTGTTTCTGTTGTCGTTGACTTTAGAGCTCTTTTTATCTGTGAAGTAAACGCTGATTACAACTCATCATAACAGGCCATGCCTACCAAAATGCTGTCAGGGCTTGCGTGATTGCTCTCAGTGCTCGGTATGACAATGCAGACATGGTGCCCTGCAGCCTGTGCCTTTTCCTTCTGTACAAGCTGGAAATGCTGACATTTTATGCCAAGGTGTATTATCCCATTTGATCCCTCACTGCAGTATACACTGAGCTATTATGGATATTTTCCTTGCCTATCCATCCCATGTCACATACCATCTTCCACTGCTACCATTTTCTATCTCATTAAACTCTGGAGGAAAGGCAAATCCCTGGTCTCTAAATGTTGTGGGGGCAAGAGAAGTTAGAAGTCAAATTTTCCAGGGAAATGTGTAATGTGTAAAAACTGGATAGGGTTTCTATTAACTAGTCAGTCTCCAGTGAGCTGAACTATCACAGAGTATTTGATCTTTTTATAGCAATTCGTCATTACTATCCTTAGGATTAGAAAAGAAATTTCAAAAATCTGTTACGGGACTTGGATTTTCATTGCCAATTGATACTCAAACATTTGCAGACTCCAAAATCTAGAGGAAGAAGACGAGGACATTAGATAAGCTTCTAATCCAAAACCACTTTTAACAGCTGGTGAAAGAGAGAATATTTTTATTCAGATCCCTGCAATGCTGTAAAAGAGATCCAAGACTTAGTAATTTCTTGATTCGCATTATTTTTAGTTTTTTTGAACAGTAGTTGTGAAGAGAAAATATCAATTTAGGTAGAATCACTGATTTCAAGGATTAATATAAACCATTTTAAAACTACCTTGATAACTCCTGAAACCTGAGTAACTTTCACTACCTGCAAAGTCTTATTGTGGTCTAGACATAGCATAATTTCATATTATGCAGATTAATTTTCTCTCCAGTTTCAATATCAAGTTGGGGTTTCACTGTATTTCCCTAGGAAGGAGATTAAGCATGCTGACTATGTGTAAATTATGTGCCCTTAATATTTAATGTGATTTAATAGAATAATGATAATTTCCTAATTGGGCTTACTCATGGCTTGACTTAAAGTCTGCGGTATAATAGCAGCAAAGACTTGGAGCAGACACTCTCAAGGGACAAATCCTGATTGTCTGGAGTACCAGAGTATCCTGATGGGAAGAGAGCTGATCCCTACACATGGAGAAGCACCATGTGTGCACTGCGCAGGGCTCACTGCGTGCTTCCACTCCTGCCACCACATGCTGTGGGCAGCAGCATGTCTGCAGGTGTGACACATTGGAATGAAGCACTGATGAAGGCAATATCCTGACCCACACTTGCAAAGCATGAAATTACAGGAGATTGTGGCTTAGAACTTTTCTCCAACTTTTTTTATAGGAAATGTGGGCAAAGGCAGATTTTCAGGCATTGTGCTGCCCCACGGCGTGCAAGCTGATGAGCCTATTTTGATCTCTAACCGTTTCTGATCACACTGCGTGTGTAACTCAAGTTGTTCACACAGGAATGCAACACAGTGAAATCTGGTTGTATCTGGTTTTACACATTTAAAAGAGTGTAATAGCCATACCTACCCTGGAAGTCTTTCCTGCTAAATTCTTAAGAGACTCCCTGGTAACAGCACATTTAGTTTTAAAAGATGGAGTGTTTTCATGTACGGGAACTAAAGGCAGAGGAAGACAATTTCTAAGGATTTGTCTTGACCTTTTTTCCCAAATCCTGATAGTCTCCCACCTGCTCCATCCTTTCCTGGACATCTGGGATTACAAAAGTTACGAGCAGAAGCGGTGAAGGTTTCTGTGTTCTTTGTGTGTGTCAGCACAAATTGCTGTGGCATCGCCAAGGCTGCCTGCAGGGCCTGGCATAGCAGCTGGCAGATGCTAACTGCAACACAGTGGCTCCTAATACTCTGGGTATGGTCCAGCCACCCTCCTTGCTGTGAGCAGGACTTACGCCACTTCAGCGTCAAATGACCCAGTCGCTGGCACAAACTGAGGTTCTGCTGCTTTTTGCGTTGCCATTTGCAGAATTTCTACCCTGAGGACAAATCTCCTGTGCCATATACAGAAAAGAAATCTATTGGAGGCTTCTATTTCACAATCACCCGCATAAAAAAAAAAAAAAGAGAGAAAACAAACAAACAAAAGAAAACACTTGTAATGCTGCTTCCAATTGCTCGAAGCCAACAGAAAGCCTGCAGTTTACATCTAGTCAATGTTAATGTAATTTTGCAATTTAATTAGTTCTTGAGAAACACTGAAAGGGGAGCCATCCCATGGGATGGATGAATGAGCAAAGGATGGAGAGGCACTTGAGATTTCTGGCTTGTGTTTATCCTCTCAAGCGTACTTGATACAAATATATGGTTTCCTGGACAACTTCTTCAAAGACCATCTGGTTCAGAGGCATTGGGCCCACTCCTAACTTTGCCAGATTCCCTCCTTAGAGGCTGAATACCAGTAATTGTGATTTATATGTGAAGCCTGTGTAACAGTCCAACCGCCCTGGCTCTCCATAGGAAGGCTGGAGGAATGAGGAGAGGATTTGAAACTCAGGAAGGCCATCTGGGCAGGGTCAGAACACACGGAGCAAACACTGCAAAAGCCCGTGCTAGCAAACAGGCAGACAGCTGCAGGCAGGGCACAGGTTGAGGTTGATTACCAACCGACTGGGCATGATCCCCAACCAGTCATCAGGCTATACACCACTTTCCTTCCTAAAGTGACTGTCACATTTTATGTTCCCCCATGAAAATTCTTCTGTGGACAGGCAGGGACAAGCTCTGCTGGCCGCAAGGAGCTGCCCAGCACACTTCTCAAACCAGCTGGAGACGGTGGCAGGTCCTGCTCAGCTTTGCCTTTGGATGGAATGGACATTCAAATGTTTCCATCCCAACCAAGGCTCCCTGACAACTGCCTACAAACTATCAGGGTATAAGGGGATGGAAGCACTTTGCTGTTGGGTTGTGGTCTGTGCTTTGTGCCCGGACAGCTGCAACCTCAGGGTTCTTTGAGGCAATTTCAGTGTGAGAGAGGTTCCCTGTGGGCAACCAGTTACGGAGGGGAATCAGCTTCCTCATGTCATGACCTCATATTCTGGTGGAGCAGAGGATCTCACCTTTCCTCACTGGACCAAGTTCCATGGATATTCTGTGAGAGGGTGGTTGGGTTTGAAGGAAGAGACTGTAAATCCAAAGTTTCTGTAGAAAATCATTACAGCCTGTTTTCTACCTGTTGTGTTAGTATTTTCAGAGTCTGTTGCAGACTTCAAAGATAAGGCTGAGGTTTTTGTCAGGAAAGGTTTGCTACTATCCACATTCTGTGCAGGCAAAGAAACTTGGGTATGTGTAGTGGAAAGGGAATTCTGGATTTCATTATTGTTAGTAGCTGTTCTGAGTAGACCTGTCCTCAAAGATATGCTTTCCTTTAAACAACATATCATTAATAATCAAGTGAGAAGAGCTTTTGGTTTTAAAACCCTGTAGATAACACTAAAAGCTATGTGGTATCCCCGGGTAATCAGGGAAATACCCTTCTGTGTATTGCGTTCTCTCCAGCATATAAAGCTGAGGGATTTATAAGCTATCCCTTTTTTCGCTAGCATGTTGTGAAATGGAATTTCACTGTATACTCACAAATAAAATGCTATTAAGAAAACGTCACAATTGTTCCCAGTCAACAATTTTTCTTTTATTTACGTGAAATTATGGATAAAAACTTGAAGGGAGGCATTGACTTCAATTTATTGTTCCTCTTAAGGTAGTTAAATATTCCATTAACTGTAAGCTAAGGCATAATACAGGAGGTGAATGATGGAAGATTAATGGCCTGGTTTAAAGGTACACATTAAGTCATTTTATTTCAGCAGCACAGAGTTAAAAGTCTCCAATTGAACTAAGTCCATATAAGGGGAAAAAAAATATGAAGCTCATGAGGGAAAATGTTTTTCACCCTTAAGCAAACCGGGTTAGAGTCTGAGCCACGCTGCATTTTTCAGAAGAGCCATTAAGTTTATTGTTCCACTTAATATTTATCTGAACTGGTACCCAGCCCACCTCATCCAAGGTCATCAACTACTCCGCTCAGTAACTGTTCTGCAAACAGGTCTAAATTTCTGTCTGAGGGCTTTATACTGTAAGTGCTTTGCTTCAACAGATTCTGGAAACCGTAAATCCTCACCTGCAGTTCTTGTTGATCATTTGACAGAGTGAATTGCTGCTGCTCCTTGTCAGGGACTTATTACGGCCACGGTTAGACTTTCGGGTGACCCAGGGGAGGGAGGCGCGGGTGCGCGACTGGCGGGGCTGCGCATGCAGGGCACCCAGGAATGGGTTCAGCTCATGGAGGAGGCTCCTTCTCAAGTTGGTAAGGAAAGGAGGGCTCTCCACCAATATCAGACTTGCATGAAGGCTGAGGAATTGTTACTGAGAGGTTTGTGTTTCCCTCTCTTAGCTATGGAGGCAGCC
>NW_009734582.1:0-9409 GCF_000703405.1 Apaloderma vittatum | reverse complement strand
CCCTACAGATGTGTTATTTTTTTTCCAGGGCTGAAGTCCGATGACTGAACCACAACCAAAGTGTCTAGACCAGGGGGAATAGTAGTCTAGTTTAAACGGGTTATGGCAAAAGCATGAAGCAGGGAATCTGCATGAAAAAGCTGTGAAATAATTTTAGAGTGAATCGTTATCTAAGGGAAATACCATGGGTTTTTTTAAACAAGTCTTCAGTGGTAACAATGTGTTAGAGTGGGCTTTTTTTTTAATTTTTTTTTAGTTTTGCATTTATAAATCTCTACAGTGTTTTGTATTTATAGGCCATAAAACTAGAAGGCATTTCCCTCCTGTTTGGCAAAGCTGGGTGGTATTTCAATAACCTGTTGCTATTCAGCTCTTGGAGAACACAGCAACTATAGGGAATTATGGAGGTACTGGAAGTAAAGTTTTATTATTATGTAGTGCTGAGCTTGATTTACAAAAAAAAAAAAAGTTAATTTTAAATAACAAGCTTTAGGCTGTGAAACCATGATTTTCTGTTAAGTAAGACTTCATAACATTTGTGAAATATGAAATATAAGTCACATTCTGCTGCCAGTAGGTTGTACACCACAAGATTTTAGTAGCATTGCAGAGCATAATATTTACTTTAAGCCCTAAATTGAGCACAGAATCTGCAATAAAAATATTTCAAAACGCTCCAGCAATATAAAAAGCAACAGAAGAAAAAGGAAAGTAAATGTCTATGGAAGTTTATTGGTTTTTTGTCATCAAGTCATATATACTGCCAGAAATGGTCTTAACAAATAAAGCAGTTCAAACTATTCCCAAATTTCTTTATGAGCATTAGAATAAGCAAAGGAAAACCTTGTAGAGATCCAGCTACAGCATTTGGCAGTACAGCTTTTCAGGAAGCACAAAGACTCACGCACACAAAAAAAAAAAAGCAAAAGGGATCTTTTTCAATGGTGTTTTAAAAAGAAACAGTGATTTCTGGAGGCATTAGGGAGATTTTTCTTTTCCCACTCCTGAGTGAACATCTGCTATTGTGAGATTGTCAGCCTGCCTTGGTTTATCCCATGTGCAGGTCATGCCTGTGAATGACACAAATTAAAATACCTTACATGGCATAATGCAGCCCAGCAGGTCTGCCTTATGGAGTTAAGACATACTTGGATTGTCCTGGTCATTGTGGAGGTAAACGTTCTATAAATGATACATGTAGATTCCTTTCAGGAAATTCTTAAAGAAACCAGCTTTGCACAAACCATGAAAATATCACATTTAACCTAAAGTTGGTTTGGTCTGAGTAAGTTTCAACTTTTAGAGTTCGTAGGGATCTCTTTTCATTTCCAAATATCTCTTTGATCTGTAGACCTCAAAGGTAAAGATAGTAATTATCAATATACAGGTAGGTAAATGGAGGCCTATTATCATCAAAGTAAAAAGGTTCAGGGACATTTTGATCCTTTTGTATTGACATAAATACCAAATGTCATTTTTAAAGGTGCCAAAGTCAGTGAAGACCAAAGACAACTTGAAGCCTACCTGACTTAGGCTGTTGCTCTTCTCTGGTGTTATACCAAGATATTAGGGCTCCTAATGAATAAAATAAGGAAGTGCCTATATCAAGTTGATTTTGTAGGAGCCTGGCTTTAATAGTGTCTGGTAGATATGCTCTGATTACACTTTTTATTAATTTCAATTCTCAGCAGGCCTAGGTAAGGGAAAACCTCATTTCTGGATCTCTGCCAGTCTCAGGCAGAAGCTAAGTACTGATTAGTCACCAGGACTTGGTCATCTTCAGTCTTTTACCAAAATGTTTTGTTGAGCATCTGCTGTCCAAAGGTTCACCTGGTGCTGTACAGTTTGCTGTCATGGAGCATGATAGATCAATTGATAGGAAGAAACTATTGCACGGGAGTACTGGGTAACTGTGACTAAAGAATGCCCACACCCGTGAGGTTCCTCTGGCTCTTCCTCATTTGTGGGTGAGTTTTGTGGGATTTTTTTAATAGTGACAGCTGGAACAGTGCAGTTTCTGAAGACTGCTGCCTCCAGATCTCACTCAACAATGTAGCTGGCAACTTCCCAATATAGTTGGCAACTTACTGTACAATTACAGCATTTGGATTGCTCTAGGTATTCGTTTCCAAAAACCAGGCACAAGATAATTTCCCCATTATTCAGGAGGATTCTGCCGTCCTTCATCCCACCTCAGAACTTCTCACCTGGGCCAGTACAACCGTGCACCCTAGGGTTGTGCAGTGCCAAGCCATGTCCCTGGGGACCCAAAGGGACCAATGGAAATAACAACAGTTAAGAGGAAAGGTAGTAAGGTAACCCTAAAAAATAAAAGGCACCACAGGAGTGTGTGCATGCAATAACAAAAAAAAAACTATGAAAAAATTGCTATTGTAAAGAATCTCTAAACCAAAGGTTTTGAGTTGATTGATGTTTTTACTTTGGTTTTTTTCTATGCTTACTCAATCAGCTGTATAAGCATTTCTTTTGCTTCTTTCAAGGAACAATACTTTTAATAATAAGCTTTTAGTTAAATACTGATTATGAATTTTTTCCTGTGAACTAGATAGGATAGTAAGACAATGAATTATTTTGCTTATAGGTATTTCCCACTAGAATGGCCATGGCCATGGCCATGAATGTGCAAAAGAGATTTTCAACAGATTTCTGTAAAGACATATGGAAGCTGAAGATATTGTTAGTCCCTCGGTGACAATAATGTCTCAAAATACATTTTCTCCTCTAAATTTATTTATTTGCTATTAACAATAAATCAGTGGAAGTTTTCATATTTTATCAGTCATTTGAGTTCAAAGCTCCCAAGAGAAGCACAGAGAGAGACAGAGTTTAAGTGTTTTTATCAATAAAATGATGTGCTTTTTAACACTTCTAAAATATGGCATGTATCTTTGGGTATATGTGCGTTTTTACACATATAACCTGTGAATTTTTACTTACAAATGAAACTTTACTGATTCACTTGTTTTAAGAAGCAGTGAATGATAACAATTTTATTCCCAGATTCTGGAAACCTGGGTTTTGAAGCAGGATTCTGCATAGCTCTGATACATTAAATAATGGTGTTTGACTGGGAGGACTAAATGACACCTGTTAGATGCTAAATTGGGAACAGAAAGTACAACAGTTTGGGGCAGGGAACGTGTTAAGTATTCTGAGTTTCCAGTTTCTGCCCAGTAAAGACCAGACACAGATCTAGAATTAGAGCATTCCCGGAACCAGATTTTTCTCTCATTCCATTTCGAGCTCTGAGGACTATGGAAGAGTTGGCCTTTGGGTTGTGCCTGTCCAAAACTTGTAAACATAAATAGGTTCACTATTATGCAGATTTTCTGCAAAATTTTACAGATTTTGGGAAATGTTCACTTAGAAGTCTGGACCTTGATGTTTCAAATTTTGTATGCAGAGGTGCCTCTGCGGAAAGGTTCATTTTTTACCTAGCAATTATTTTGTATGGGAGTCTGCACGGTTGTTCACACACGTTTGTAACCACACTTTAAACAGATTTGATTGACTAAAATTTTAGGTAAACTAAGTTTCTGAGGATCTGGGGCAGATTCAGCACATACTGTAACTATTAAATTTAAGAAATATTTCATTTCTCTAGTTTTCAGCTATACAGTGAAATCTGAAATCATCCTGTTTCAATGGATGCGTGGCGGAAAATTAAATGACAGAAGCATGGAAGATTAAATGATATTGACTCCTCTCTCTCTCTCTCTCTCTCTCTCTTTCTCTCTCTCTCTCTTTTCAAGGTTTTGGGATATATTTAACACTTCATTACCTTCTATTTAATTACCTGGTACCAACTAAACACAACCTCATTAATTTCTAATATTGTTCTGATAATCCAGCAGATATGGTTATATTAACTGGCCCTCTGAGAGACATCTCAATAACATGAGTATGTCCAGTGTTTTCAATGACATAGAACCTGGACAATAAGGGGGAAGGTAATTTATAATCTCAGCCTGTAGGTCCTGAGATTATTTACATCTAAGTAACGTCACAAAGTAAAAACCTAATTGCATTCCTTAAATTTTGTGGTACCAAAGTTTTTTAATATTATATCATGTGAATTTCACAAAACTATGGCGGAAGTGAGAATTCATCAAAAAAGTTTTTTGCCTGTATAACGACTAACTTTTTTAAACAGTGAAAATATTCCTATGGATTTTAGAAGAATCAGGGCTGGGCCCATAAAGCACACGCTGTAAATTGCACACAGTCTCTGGAAGACCTTCAATTAAAAAAAATTTAAAAACCTCTAAATAGAAATGTTTGTTAGTGAAAAATGTGAGGTATAACAAGTCTTCAAGTTTAATCAACCCTTTAATTAAATGAATCATTTGGTTTCCTTTTATTACTTTACTTTCACACTCTTACCTCCTGCTTTTAATTCATGCTCCTAATCATATAACCAGCAAAAACTTTATATTTTAATAATCTTGTCTTCAGACTTTTGTTGATGTAATTTGTCTGTAACAGAGGGAAACACTGGAGCCATTCAGACTTGCACATTGTATGCACAAAGTATGTGAGATGCTGGTTATGCCTGAATTCAATAGATTGATTGGCTGGGGATTGATTAGTTATCAGCCTACATTTGGGAATAGTTAAATACTTCAGCTAGTAGATAAAAATGTGCATTTTGTGGAGTTTAAGGAGCATAAGGGAACTGGTTTATTGACCCTGTGGGTACACTGTGATATGTTTTATCTAGGGTTATTTGGTTTTATTTAAGCAGACTGCAACATGGGCTTGTGATCAGAATAAGAGGCTGGAGTGTCATTACTCCAAGGCCGTGCTGTCTGGATCTGTTGGTTGTTTGCTATATGATTTTAGAAAACACAACATCTGGCATTGTTTCAGCTTATCCATTTCAGTTAATTCGTTCCTCTAAAGGGGAGCTGATGAGTGCACCACAGAAAACTGGTTCTATATGCAAATACACTTGCTGGGAAGAAGAGTGGCTTCTGGATTTGGGGCCTATGTCCCTCCCTTCCTAAGTGGGCCAAGCAGGCAAATTCCTATCACTACTTCTGTTATCAAGCTAATGGCAAGGAATTCTTTCATGTGCCATCCAAATAATGAACACAAACCGCTTTATCTGAAGACCTGGGCCATGATGTGTGTATTGTATCGTGTTTAATACCATCTTTTTCAATCCTTGTGTGATCTGCTGCTTAATTTTGTACCTTCTGGTTAAATTAAACCCCTCATTCTTCTGGTTAATTGTTTACTTTTCTTTTAGAGCTTTTGGCTTCCTCCTTCTTTATCTCCAGATCCCATTACAGTTTTCTTTTAGCTGCTTTGTTCCTCATATTTGCACATTCACAGAGATCTAATGTTTTCATTCCTAGCAGCCAAAAATCCTCCCCCTAATTCTGCTGGACTTAAGTGTGAGTTCAGCACTTTCAGAATCCAAACTGCTCTATGTGAAGAAATTCATTGTAACAGTAGCTCTACAGAAATCGCTGTTCCAGTCAAAAATCCCTAATTTTAACCTGCAGATCCACAGAATGATAGTAATGATAACTTAAGCAAATGTTGAGGCATTTGCTTGATGAGTGGTGAGACTTCATTCATTACTCTTTGTCAAATATACTTAAGATCCATACGTGTCACAGTAACTAAAGCATGCATGGTGGGGAGGGGGATAAAGAAGAGTGACTAGAGGGACTGTTCCTGAACAGAACAAGAAACAGAGCTGTGTTTTGCTGCCGTCACCTTTAATATATTCAGAAGCTCTGATACGGCCTAATCTGTGAAAGTAAATTGAAAAAAAGTCATGATAGCAAAAATGAATAAGGAAGGAGTGCACCAAGAGGCAGAAGTATAATTAAAAAAGCTGCCTTCTTTATCTAAAAATTTCATTAAAAACAAAGAAACACTCAAACACATGAAGATATATAGGACATAAGTTTTAATTAAAAGTGCAGCTGCTGCTTTGCAGTCTCAGCATAGAGCACACATTTCTCTCTTCCAAACAGCTATTGTCTGGCTCTAATGTTTCCCATTTGAGAACACCCCTCGGTCTGACATGACCACAAAACTTCACAATGAAACATAAAGCTGATCAAAGCTCTGTGCCAGGGATCCAGGGCAGAGACTGCAGCTCTGTGCTCCACCCTCAATTCCGAGTGGAGGTTGAGCATCCTCACCCACACTGCGGGTCCTGATGCTCTGCAACAATCAACATCTGGGACCACAGCAATGTCAATGCTGTGAAATTTGAATCTGGAGCTGGAGTGGGGTTTTGAATTTTTTTTTCTAATTGGAACACAAAAGTCCTGACTATTAAGCTAATGCAATGGCATGCAGCACCTATCAACTTGCTAATTCAGTATTTAACAGAAATAGACTTGGCTTGTTACACCATTTTGACCGAATTTATTTGATTCAAATCCCTCTGGAAAGAGCAGGTCACAGCATTTTATTGGAGAAGCAGAAATGCTTCAGCTTTCAACAGGTTTGGGAAGGTGGGGGTAAAATTACAGAGGCATGTGGGGACTGCTTACCAAATAAGTAACTTTTGTAGTAAGAATAAGGAATTACTCTGAAGTGGAAACTTTAGAAGTAACTAGCCCTTTGGCCCTGGGAAAACCCACCAAGAATCCTGACTTAGCTCTGTGGGCATCCTGCTCTGGTACAATAACAATATTTACAAGCATCCATCATTTTAGACAAAGGTTTCTGGTATAAATTAAGTACTCTTCCTCCCAGCTCTGCCTTTCTGATTTGCTCCGTGAAGCCAGGTTTTATCTATTTCCCTTATCTGTAGATTGAGATTCTCAAAAAACATGAGATGTCTGGTCATTGACTCTTTTTGAAAATAACCTCCTACTCTCAAAGATCACTTCTCATGCCAAAAATTACCCATCGATAAGATTAAGGACTCAATGATAATTTGCCTTTGCACATTGGGAAGTTATGTTTTAGGAATAAGCTTCATTAAGAACTTTTGTGCACTTGTCTTCCCAGCTAAAACAACAAACATGCCTCCGAGTCAGGCGGTAGTGATTTTCCCTTTTGATGGACCAAAACAAGACCCCACACAACATTTACATCTTCAGAGGAGGAACAGGATAAAGCCTCATGCTGATCTTTGCGACATGGTTGACACATGCACAGGTATTTCACAGTCACTTTATGAGGCAAACCTTAGGAATCTCACGAAATACTGGAGCAGCTGCAAAATTGTAGGAAGTCAAGTTGGAGTGAGATTAATTTTATCTCTTTTTTTTTAGTTTTGCACTGTAAACTGGTCTCTTGTCTCACCCTAGATTATTTCATTAACACACAGGCAGAACACTGGAAGATATTGGTATATTGTTAGGAACTTGTTTAGAGAAGGATCAGAGGAGTTTTGAGATGCTTTCAAATTTTTTTATTTATTTACTTAAATAGTATTTATTGATTCTTCCCTCTTCAGTTTTTGCAGAGCAGACCTGTCACAAGTGTCCTTCATAAATCCTCACATCTGTTTCCTCACATAAATTCAAGCAAAAGAATTGTTAAGAAAATAATAAAGTAATTTACATTTCTGCCAGGGATCTTAACTTCTCCTCTCTGTAAACAGCACAAATATGTCAAGGAAAACTCCAGAATAAAGGCAGTGTTTTAAAAAAAAACATATTGCCTGCTGCCTATAGATGATCTTGATGAGATAAAAATGAATCATATCTCCCTGTTATACCTTACTTACCAAATTTTTCACAGTGAGAGCCAAGGTTAGTGTTCTCTGGTCCTGTGTTAAAGTCTATTTCCTTGGCACTGAGACAGACAGAGACCAGTATGGAAAGCAGAAGACAAGTAACCCAGCCTAGCTCAGTAAAATTCAGGAGACTACTCCCCATGGTGATAGCAGGAACCAGAAGATGCTCTGGCTGTGGCTTAGCTGAGCACCTTGCAGGGGTGCAATGCCAGTGCTGTGACTGCATCGCAGGGACACCCAGGGCTCATGGCTGCGGCAGCAACTGTCAGTGCCCAGCAGAATGAAAGCTTCCAAAACAATTATTTGTTACTGTTGCCACCTGCATGACTTTGACAGAGGAAAGCATTCTACAAAATTGGGATCCACAGCTGACGAAAGATTGAAGTTGCCCTTCCCACATTCTGGTCACTTCTTTACCCGTATTTTTCCTCCTGTTTGAAACAGTAAGAACCTTTGGGAACCTCTGGCATGTTTTATGTTCATCTAAGCCAAGCAAACACTATTCATGCTGCTGTTTTGGCACCTCAGAGCCCCACCTGGGTCTTCGTTTTGGAAACTAGCCCATACCATTTGCTCAGAGCACACTCCTATTGCCACCCTGGAGTGAAAGACCAGATTTTATTTGGGCTTATATTTCATCCACGCAGAGTACTGTATGCTGCATGTCAGGCTGGGAGCTAACCTTTATATATGCGATATTCGGAAAATGTTGCGTAAGCATCAGAGATGACGGCTCTTTTCTTCCTCTCAGTCTTCAGTGCACGGTGTAGTATATGAAGTTAATCAAACCATGGCTTGATATAAGCCTCAGAATTATGTTTGTGTCTTCACATCTTGGCCAGTAAACCTCATTTAATCTAATTTATTTGTTCTGGTCGATATGTGGAGCTTCAGAAATAAGTGTTGGCAAATACAGTCACAGAAAGAAAATAATAAAAGTTAATTTTGTTGTTAACAAGTATCAGCGTCGGTGAACTAGGACTTATGGAGGTCACTGGGCAATCTGATATATATTATTTCATTGCTTCAGTAATTTGATAGAGATTGTGCTGGTTACAGTTGTTCTGGCTGAGCTTCATAGCAGTCAATTATTATTAAACAGCAAGTAATAGCATATGGTATTGTATGTAATGGACATTTTAACTGAAACAAACTATTGAGGGTATGGGACCTGAGCTCTATCAGTTAAATACATCATTTTCTAAGAGTATCTATGCCTCACACTAGCCCCCAACTCTGACCTCTGCAGAGGAGTTGCCTTACAGGTCAAGCCTCTCCCCAATCACAACTAGAACCAACCAATGGCATTTGTGAGATAACAGAAAAAAAATCTCATTTCCTCTTTTCTTTTTTTCTTGAGATACTGTCAAAAATCTCTGTGCAGACTGTGACTTAAAGAAGCATCAATACTCAAATTTCAAGGAAAATCACAGTCTGTTCTTTACCTGTACAAGGACAGGGCTGCAGACTGGGCATTGTCAGCTAGAATTGCAGGTGCTGCCTGTAAGTGATTTTGCTTCTGAATTTCCAACTGTTTTGTTTGTAGTTCAAGCTCCATGTCTGTAAATTATAAATAAAGTTCCTATCACACTGTGATTCATTGGTACAGTTCTCATGTCTGAGGTATTTTTCTTATAGGTGAATGCTGTATAATTACATAACCTGTATGGCAGC
>NW_009734581.1:16599-47790 GCF_000703405.1 Apaloderma vittatum | reverse complement strand
TGCGACCATCCAGCCAGTTCTTTATCCACCATGAACATTATTAAAAACCATGTGGTGTTGCTAAAGATCATGTGACAAACAAGAGAATTTCTTTCTGAGGAAAAGGGCAGAGTTTCTTATACTTTCATTACCAACATTTAGGAAAATTAAAAAAGTCTCAAAGATAGAAACCTTTATAAGATTAAGATCTAAAAGGAAAACATTCTAAGGAAATATAAATTGGTGCAACTGCAGAAATTTACTGGGTTCTCTATTATGTCTAATATAAAGTTTTTCTGGGTGCCTGCCGTGAAACCGAACACATTAGAACGTGCATGACAGTCTGTTGCTCATCACTCACTGTCAGTATGTGCTACTGTAAAACCTAGACATAGTTCCAAGCTCACGACGTGCTTTAGCTTCGGCTTCGAGTCCTTCAGATCTGTGATCTGGAGGTAACACCGAAGCATCTACTACTGTATAAGTATACACAGAAGTATCTAGAAGTTATCTACTACACAACCTGCTAATGAATATGAGGGCTGGGGAGGACTGCACACTTCCAACAGTTGTGAACGGAAAGCATCAATGTGTATAAGCCACTGCCTACATCATTCTCTCTCACCAGATGATGAGTTGGTCCTGGAAAGCTAATTGAAACCCCAATCCTTTAGAAGTGAAAGAAAGAAGTACATATGACAAAATGCTCCTGTAAACTCATGCACAGCTCCACCTTGAAAAAGAAAGTGCATAGTATGTATGATAATCTAGAGACTCCATTTCTCTTCTTTCAACTCAGCTTGTTAATTGTTCATATATTTTATATAGCTGCTACTTTCCAAGAAAGTTCTCATTTGCAACTTTAATCCTCTCTTGTTGTAGTAGTATCTTTTGTTGTTGGTGGTGGTTCTGGGTTGTTTTTTGTGTGTTTGTTTTTTTCAAGGCACAAAACCAGTGCTTAATGAAAGTTTGATTCCAATTTTCTTAAGCCTTGGCAAACCCACACGTGAATTTATCCAGGTTTTTAACAGAATTTTCCACATTTGGTGTCTTTAAAATACAAAGCTTCTCCAAAGCTTACCTATCACTCCTTTTCTTCCCACTTTACTCTGTTCCTTTGAATATGTCCTGTTTTCCTTCGCTAGTCAAAAAATCCTCATATCCATAGGTTTCAAAATCGCAGGTCTAGTTCAATGCTTTCTGAGTCCCAAGAGATACCAGTAACTCCCAGCAGTAGCACAAAAAATGGTTTCTATACATAGTAATTTATATACCTAAAGTTCTTATACGGAGCATCCAGAACATGCAGAGCAAACAGCACAACAAAATCAATGACAAAAGACTTAACATGATTGGCTGGGAGGTAAAATAGAAAGAATTAGTGAATGGCTTGTAAGGAACGTTGTGGACACAGAAATGAGTCACAAGTTCACAAGTTGTTCCCAAACTGGTGTCTGCAGCTGGTGCTTAAAAATATATGCAGTTTTTCTTTCCAGTGTAGCAATACTTCAAGTAAAGGTTCATTAAGAAGCTATCACAGTAGTCTGTGATAAACTTAGCCACTAGACCGGAGACTGTGGGGAGACTAAATCTGGGAGCAAATATAGAGTCTTTAGTATTAACCTGTACGGACAGTAGTGTACAGAATCAACTAGATGTAGATCTGAGAAATTATTCCTTTCCCCTCACCACCCCCAATAATGGTTATTCTCATTGTGGGTGAATCGAAATTCTTTGGTACAACTACAGACAACACACTTAGGTAACATGGAAGCAGAACACTGTATGTTTATGTTAATGATACACTGGTGCCCAGTGACACAACAAGAAGTAACAGACACAAACCAGAATGTAGGAAGTTCCATCTAAACGTGAGGAGGAATTTCTCTACTGTGAGGCTAGCAGAGCCCTGGTACAGGCTGCCCAGAGAGGCTGTGGAACCTCCATCTCTGGAGACTTTCAAAACCCGTGTGGACACTTTCCTGTGTGCCCTGCTCTAGGTGAATCTGCTCTGGCAAGGAGGTTGGACTCAATGATCTCCAGAGGTGCCTTCCAACACCTAACCTTCTGTGATTCTGTGATACGACAGGGTGCAGCACACTGGACTGTGGCTTTCACATTTGTTGGACAGCCCATTCTGGACTGACTTTTCATTAGAAAAAATCTCTCATGAGATTTCCTTAGGTTTTAATAATAACAGGCCTCAAACTCAGGTCAGTAAAACTCCAGTAAAGTTGAGGGAATTACCTCAAGAATGAAACTGGTTTGCTATTTCCCTATTAAGATTTATGCAGTTTCCTTGCCCCTGAAGTGGAATGGAAGGGTACAGGGCAACATGTCCAAATGTTAATTTAGAAGTGGTTATATATAGGCAGTGCAGAACACCCTTTGTGGTTCAGTTACTGCTTTCAAACAATAAAAACCCCTTACAACTGCTAAAGACCTCTTTTTGGAAACATGAGAGGAAATGAATGAAACAGGAGTGTGACCCAGTCTTAAAATACTGAGTACAGTAAACCCATACTCAAAATGATTTATTCAATGCTAATAAATATCTTCCGATATTCCTCCCACCAAGGACTATTTCAGGGATTTTTTTTGTGCAAGCAGAAATGTAATCCATAGCTTCATGCTAAAAGCCACTGCAAATGTATGCAGGTGTCAGCACTGGAGAAAAGTAAACCATACAAACCAAAAACATAAATAGAAAGCCTCTGTTGTGAAAATAAAATCTTGAAGTTACTATTAAGTGTAAGCAAAGAATGTTTTGGAAGGTACAGACACCAGAGCTATAAATACTCAGGCCAGCTAAAGACACTTTGAGAAAAGTTTTAGATCCTGACCTTTAAAAAGTGCAAAGACTGCTCTGAAATTGCAGGACTGGGCAAGATTCCACCATATGCAGTAAAGAGGCCACTAGAGATGCTGTTTGCCTCTCTGAGCCTGACAGCAGAGGCTCAACATCTGTGTGACAAATGAAATTTTAAGATAAACATACCCTGAATTTTAGAAAAGGATGAGATTCTCTTTGCAAAGACATCATACCCACAGATCTGAAAGGAGTTTACAGCATATAACAGAACTTGCAGTCTGAAGAAGAGAAAGCTATATGGACGGCAGAAAATGATGAAGAGAAGAAAAGCATTTCATTGGAGATTATTTCCTTTTGTGGCTTTGTGCAGACATTGGTTCTGTGATATGATAAAGAGGAATAAAATTAACAGAATGAAAAAGTTTGCAAGAGAAAATCATACCTGAAGGGACAGTCAAAACTCTAGAAAAGGTTCTGAAGAAGGGTATATAGTATGAAGAGACATATAGAAAGACTGTACACTAATAGAAAAAGAAAAACTGAACCACAAACACTTCTTTTATATCAACTAGCACAACAGTTTCCTATGTCTTGCATTGAATGATATGGCCAGCCCTTCAGGGCAGTGACTGCTTGTTAGAAGGTGTTGTAAGGTGTAGTACACTGGAGGCTCTATTCCGCATGCAGCTTTAGGTCATTACTAATAAGAGGACCTCCTTTTTAAAGATGAATTTCTGAGTTCTGAGAACAGTTTGGCAGTGATTATGTCTCTTGGTTTGGTATCTTTTGTTGCAATGCTTCACAGCTGTATAACTGAATGCATAACTGTAACGTAAACTCTAAACCTTTTTTGATCTAAAAAAAAATCTTAAAGCACTCGACTTACCTATAAGAGCGGAGCTTCCTGGACTGACGATCATTTTTGTTCCTGAAGGAGATGTCAGCACTGAATGAGTGCTGGTCCCAGCACTGGAAAGCAATTCTGTCATGTCTTCTAGGTAAGGAAGAGGTTGTGGAGGCTCTGGTAACAGATTGGGAGACTGAAGTGATGAGCAACACTACAGCAGAAACTACCTCAGGGGCATAAACAAACACCACCACCACCTATTGATGCATGATTTGTCATGCTGCAATATTACCATTTCAGAGGGGCAGTCTAAGCAACTTTGGGCAACTAGTGAAGGTGTACTTTGTCTCATGTTAGGTAAAGCACTAGAGAAATCATTAAAATAAAATCTGGATTAGTATGAAAACAAATTAAAAGCAATTCTCTCTGAAGGCTGTCACCGCTTTCTGGTTGACCTTCTTCATAAGTGGTGAAGGTACATGGTATCAGGAGATATAGTAGCTTGAACGAAAGAGCAAATGAAGCTGAGTCAATGTCCAAAGTAGTCAGTGGAAAAATTTTAACATCTTCTACAACCTAGGTGAAGCCCTGACTGAATGTGGTTATAACCCTGAGAAATCCTATGCTACACTTAGGCAGAGCTCCAAATGACTAAGAGTTTAGAGCTCAAGAGGATCCATCTATGCTGAGAACTCCACGATTTAGGTCTTTACTAATCACAATGCCGTTTCAAAAAGCATGTTGCTTACCATTCTCAATTCTGTGTGTCATGGAAGTGACGGGATATTTGATTTAAGTGAATGGTGCCTTCATCCCCTTTCAACTACATCATGGCACATGCTAAGCAAGTTTTCTTTTGGGGATCACATCAGAACCAGAAGTAGAAATCATGGATGCTTGAACTGTTTCATTCCATCAAGGAACTAAAAATGTCATTTGTCTATGAACATAAGCAACTAGCATAACTTGCAGTGACTCTCCATTATTAAAAAATAAGCCATTTATAAGGATCAGAAAAGGATTTAAAGATCATGAGGGAGGATGGTTTTTTTTTATAGGCTGAAACCCAGTTGATTTTTTTTTCCAGGTTCTTTGTAGACTCACATTTCTAGAGCCAGTCTGGATTCACAGGGAAATCATGTGAACATTCATAAAGGGGTTTTAGTGTTGTCTGTGAAACTGAGAAATCTCACTTTAAAATTTCCTTTGGAAGTTGCATCATCCATGGGACCTGTGCTCACTCTAGTCATGAAAGTTGAGAGCTGTAAACAGATCCTTTAATGGTGTTTCACGAACAACAGGGACTAGGTTTCAAAATTTGACACTTCACTATCAAATGTACAGAAGCACTTACAATGTCTAGCTGGATCATTCACCTGCCAGGTGTGGAGAAATGATAGATGATGACTTACTAGGGAAGAAAACCACTTTCCCACACATCCAGTTACCACGAGGTAACAGTTCCACCCATAGTTGACAGCTGGCACTGTCTTTTCAAATCACTCAGCTGGGCTTTCTGTCTGTTGTTTAGAAAACCAAGAAAAGGTAAACTTTGCCCTCCACTGAACTTGAAAAGTGCTTTTTAAAAACACAGTGGGTTTATGTATATGTTAGATGTGAAATGGGTCAGTATCACACAGCCACGTACAGAAAGGCTGCTCAGCAGAGATAGAGCATTTCACAGGGAAAAAGTGGCATCATTTTCATTTCAAGAGATCCTCTCTAAGAAATAGTTAATAAAAGGTTTTATTAGCTTGTAAATCTGAAAGAGTGAAACTGAGTATCTCAGAACTGAGAGGTGCAGACCCTGTGCTTAGACATTTCCACCTTACCCATCTTCCTTTTATCATCACCTTGTTTCAGGTGATGCTGCTGAGAGAACAAATGCAGACTGATTCTTTTCTTAGAACAGGGGCGCCTGTATGTCATTCCCTCTTTCCACATCCTCTGATTAGATCTGCAGGTTAGATGTGCCAGCAGCCACATCACTATTGCTGCAAGTTCAAAATACCTTGGACTTACCAAGAACCAACAGCTGGGAACTTTCAGTTACCTCCCCACGAAGGTTGGCTGCCTTGCAGGAATACAACCCCTGATCTGACAGAGAAACATTCGCAATTAGCAGAAACCCATTGTGCAAATGGGGAGCAGAGGACAGCTTGACCTTGTTCTTAAACCACGTAACTTCTGCTTCAGGAACACCTGGAAAAACATTCACAAAACGTAACAGAAGTAAGATATAGTGGTTGCTAAACAGCGTTATGGTAAAATACAGGACAAATTGTTAAGATAAAACAAAATATTACTTCCAAGTGACAGTTTTTTGCAGTTCAGGAGTGTTTAATCAACTCTTTCACACTGCCTGCCTTTACGTTACTTAGATCCCTCTGAGACAGAGCTTAAGAGATAATACAGAATTGAAGTCTTCCCATTTAGTGTCCCAGAATTCATAGAATCATAGAATCATAAAATTGTCAGGGTTGGAAGGGACCTTAAAGATCATCTAGTTCCAACTCCCCTGCCATGGACAGGAACATCCCCCACTAGATCAGGCTGCTCACAGCCCCATCGAGAGCCTGGCCTTAAAAACTTCCAGGGATGGGGCTGCCACCACCTCTCTGGGCAACCTGTGCCAGTGTCTCACCACCCTCATGGGGAAGAACTTCTTCTTAATGTCCAGTCTGAACCGACCCATCTCTAGCTTAAATCCATTCCCTCTAGTCCTATCGCTACCCGACATCCTAAAAAGCCCCTCACCAGCTTTCTTGTAGGCCCCCTTAAGATAGCGCAAGGCCACAGTAAGGTCTCCTCAAAGCCTTCTTTTCTCCAGACTGAACAGCTCTATCTCTCTCAGTCTGTCTTCATAGGAGAGGTGCTCCAGCCCTCTAATCAGCCTCATGGCCCTTCTCTGGACACGCTCCAGCACATTCAAATCTTTCCTGTGCTGTGGGCTCCAGAACTGGATGCAGTGCTCCAGGTGGGGTCTCATGAAAATGGAGTAGAGGGGGAGAATCCCCTCCCTCGAGCTACTGGCCACCCATCTCTTGGTGCAGCTCAGGACACAATAGGCTTTCTGGGCTGCAAGTGCACACTGAGAGCTCATGTTGAGCTTCTCGTCCACCAGTACCCCCAAGTCCTTTTCTTCAGGGTTGCTCTCAAGCCAGTCACTGCCCAGCCTATATTGGTACTTGGGACTGCCTCAACCCAGATAGAGGACCTTGCTCTTGGTCTTGTTGAACTTCATGAGGTTGGCCTGGGCCAACCTCTCCAGCCTGTCAAGATCCCTCTGGATGGCATCCCTACTCTTCGGTGTCAGCTGAATTGTAGAAGACTACCTAAATCCTTCCTTGCCTTATGTCACAGCAATATGTTCCTCTGTCCATTGCCAGTGCCTGTCTTGTTGTGCCTCCATGTCAATAACCAAACCCCACTCTGTTTGTCAGTTTTGTGGCTTGGCATCAAAATTACATCACCAGACTGTGCTCTGTGAGAACGACCACCCATTTGTCTGTATTTGTAGTGACAGTTTGATTGCAGGTGCCTTGCTAAGCATGTGCAGATGGAGGTAGGAAAGGGATATTTTCTCTGTTCTTTCACATCAAAGCATTGCAGCCGTTGTTCCATCTCTCCAGAGTCACCTGGCGACTTTGCCAAGACATTTGGAATGAGTATGTCTGAGCTTGGCAGCCGCGAAGGAAAGCTGAAGCCCTGTAAGGGCAGAGCGTCTTGTCCACGTTTAGGAAGTAGCAGGAAGCAGGCTGTAAAAGACTGCAGGGCTTTTCCCATCTTTGTCTGAGAGTAAATAGCATATGTTAATCTGGACCTTTCATGGCATACCCGGAGAGCTAATCACTCTTGTCTATGATGCTGTTTCCAAAGGCTTACCTTTGTTTGTGTTGCTAAAACTCAAGCTTTTTAAAAAGGATGGGCTGTTGGCCTGTTTCTGACCCCATCGCTGGGGCAGGACCAGTACACAGCTCTCCCTCTGGCTGCTACTTTTTGACCTATATGGCATGGGTGGGCTGACCACCATTTAAAACCTCACTCTATGTTTTTCCAGACCATACAGGGGAGTTTGGACAACTGCTGGACGGGAAACAACTCTAGCCCTTGAGTTTATTCAAGGCTGCCTGTTTATTGATCCCCATTGTTCCCCAATTGCAAGGAAAGGAATTTTGAAAGGTGAGCTCTGGAGAGCAAAGGAGACTTTACTAGTTCTGCAGTCCATGAGATGGAAAAACACTCACCTCCCAATACTTGTTATTGCAATGCCACCCTACTGAAAGGACGATCCACTCTCTCTTGCAGTCTAAGCTACTTAAAGTGCACATATTTTCACATTATGGCTGTTGTCGAAATTAGGCATGGAATTATAAAGAAATGTATCTCAGGAATGATAGTCACAAGATTATAAAATTATAAAGCTTTCTTAAATTCAGGCCAGAGCTTATTTTCTTTCTTAGTTTTGAATACTAAAATTGGGTAGAGCTTTCAAGTTTTTCACAAAAGTAAAGGAAGATAAATGCAAATATTGGGAAAAGAGGAAAGGAATAAGGACTGCTGAGAACTGCAAAGAAGAAGCATAAGAGTCAAGGAGGATTTCATATGACCACAGTGCTCAAAAACAAGGACTCAGATAAAAAAAATAGACTCAGAGACAGACAAAACCAAGTTGCTTCTTGCAGAGAGCTGCCCAGCTAGTCTTAGTCTAGCAAGGCAGATTCCTTTTGTATATACTTCACTAGCAAAAGAAGCATCGAAGTGTTAAAAGTAAGATCTCCTTACTGTTGAGATATTACTGTGGAGTCTAGGAAAAGTGTACTGTACCTAGAAAACATCCAGCAGCTCTACAAAAATCTTCTTCCGGCTGCTACTCTACAAATGTGTTTTTCCTCAGTCTTTAATGACAGGAGATTATTCGAAAGTAACCTGTACAGCTGTTCTTACAGTTTAGTTTAGGCAAGATAAGCAGTACATGTCAGTAAACAGCAGTCTCATTTTCCTTTGTGTTTCGAGTAGCAGCTTCATTTTCCTTTGTTTCCACATTTAGGGACACACATAAGCCTTAAGACAGGAATAGGAGGCAGCAGAGGGATGAGCAGACGTCTCATTGCACAGCATTACCACAAGGGGTAGCAAGAGCATTTCAGTCAGTTTTGCTGGTTGACAGAGGACAGAGGGCTGTGTCCCACCTTGCAGAAACCACGACAGAGACTGAAAGTCTTGTTTCCAGAAAGGTGGAAACGAAACTCACTCTGCTGGGCAGGCAGGGCTTTAGGTGTTGAATAGTTATCCAAGTGTATTCTTCCTCATCTTTCTCTTCCATCACTGAGTGCATGTATCCAGCAGAAAAAGGCTACCTGGGACATTTAGCAAGCAGAACTGTGCATGTCAAAGAAGATAATTTTGCTAAACTGGGAGCTTTTGGGGAAAGGACTCATAGCAATACAAGGATCTAGCACTGGTGACTTGTTTTCGACATCATAATACTCTTGAAATAGTGACTTGCATGTCAGAATCTGGTATAGCTAATGAACAAATATGGGTCATAAAGCAAGGTAAGAACTAGAAAAATATTACCTCTGGCATATAGATGAAACACAGATGAGAGGAATGTTTAGGAGGTTTGAAAAAGCTGCAGGCTGAAACATCAGAGAGAGAAGGATATACAGGACAGTATAGTGATATATTTTAGGACAGTCTTCCAAACATGTTCTGACTCACCCGTAACTAATGGACTATATGACTCTTTGCAGACAGGTGCCCCTGCTAGAAGTCTTATGGCTTGAAGGATACCATGGAGAAATGCCCTAAGAACTAGATCTTTAAAATGAGTTTCTCCTTTAGTGTCTAACTGTGTTTTCAATAACATCTTGGGCCAGTTTAATTGAGGCTTCTGGTACAAGCACTGAAGTCAACAGGAATCTTCCTAGTGATGCTCATGTTATCCAAATTGCTCCTGTATCCCAAATGCTGCTGGCTTTCTGAAGCTTGGACAAAATAATCCAGGTGGAAGTCCAGGCACCTGTAAGACTCCTGAGTGACTTTTGGTGGCAGCTCCTTTGGGATTAGTTGTGGAGAAGTCTGTGACTGACCACAGTCACCTAAATATGTTTATAAAATATTCTTTCACCTTAACAGAAAAAGTGGTGAAATTACGTCAAGTGAAGTAAGGCTAATTTTCAAGTTTGAATAAAACCACACCACCATCTTCATGGTACAAGCAAAATACAGTTTCATCCTGACATATTTCATATCAGGGGCCAATTAAACTCTAATGCATCCAGAATGATTTTTTTCTCCCTTTGCTTTACAGTTAATATCTGTAGATCTCAGCTCAGAATACAGATTTTGACAGTGTTCATGCCTTCCATCAGAAGTTAAAGAGCAACGTAAAATTACTCCCTAGGCTCTGCTAATGTTCTCTTTCATTATCTCTTGTTTTTAAGAAACCTTAAAAACTCCAGGCTTATCAACACCTGTCAGCAGTTAAGTGTGTACTTCTGTCCCTTGACAGCAAAAGCAGCCTTAGAAGATGTCATAACTGATCCTTATACTTACTGTTTCTCTTATAAATATTTATTCTGCTGTCCTGATGACTCTTAGTAAAGATGTGTCCTTATGTGCACGAATCTGTCAAGATCCAACACAGTCCTATACTGCAGACTATATAGCACAGTGACAGCAACACAGCTCATAATGATGAGATTAACAGGCACCAAATCCTGATCTGGAACAACTCTCAGTTGCTGTGCTGTCTTAAGACATCCTGAAATGCCTGGAGGGAAAGTACTAGATTAAAAAAGACTGCAGCTTTACAAAGCTATGTGAAGAGGTTTTTGTTTTTTTTTTTTTTCTTCTTTTTTTTTTTTTAAATTCATCTATATATTTTCTGGATATGTTAGTTTGCTGTCTAATTACGGTCACTTCATCCTCACACTCTAATTTCCTTTCTATTATCAGATGCTATTGCATTAACCATTGCACATTGACTTACTAGGATTTGATGGCCATTCCAGTGTTAATGCCTTCTAGGGAACTTCGGCAAACTGCATAGCTGCAAAGTTCATGCACTCTGAAGAAATAACTAAGATACAATGTTTGCTGACTGAAGCAATAGTGAACGTCACTTTTCTCCTTAGAATTGATTGTTCTAAGTAGAATGATAAAAAATACATCAAAGATTGGATAATCACAAACCTAATGCTAAACTAAAAAAAATCTGCTTCTGTTAGAAGGGAAAATTATATTTTTGTCATGTGCTTTAACAGGTTTTATGACATAGTGTATTTTTCAGGCACAGGTGAGACAGCTCGTAGAAATTACCCAGTCCCTGAATCTCTTTCCATATGTAGCTTTTTTTTTTTTTGTGATTGCTGTTGAATTATTAACACTATTTGTATGAAAATAGGATTCTAGTGCCTATAGAACATTTCTGCCCTCTTTAGTCACTTTCCTATATCCTATGTAGCATCACAGCTGTCATTCATGACTTTATCAAAATTTCAACAGTATCAATCTCTGGTGTCAAACATAGCCGACATTTTCCATGGAGGCAGTAGCAGAATAAATAATGATTTAAGCAAATTTCTGTATCACATAAAAATCCAATATGCAGTAATTCTACTAGGTAGCAAAAAGCCTTCTTATGGAGGAGAAGACAGCGAGTCTGCTGTGACTCTGCTAAAATTTCCCACTGTGGACAGATACTATCATAGTAGGTGGGCTTCACAAATTTGCTAGAGATGATTTTCCTCTCAGAAAAGGCATTTAAACTGTGCCCCTGACTATGCTGTGCTCCCCTCCTGTAGTTTTCTGATGCAATAAGAACTGTGGCAACTTTGCTCAGCCACATCCTGCTCTTTTCATAACGTCTTTATGTTGAAGGGAAATGGCTGCCCTTCTCAAACCACCAATCACTGTCTACACCTGAGAGGCCTCCCTCTCTGAAGATGAGAGAACCCAGAGAGAGAAATCAAAAATAATTTATGTTCATACAACACTCAGTCTGTGCTACACACTCTCTCTGCAGGTGGCTGTGCAGGGGCCTGGGGAAAAGAAGGACTGATTTCATCTCCCTCTTTCTTGAAATACACTGGACATCAGTCCAACAGTGAAACTTGAGCCAAATACTCTTTTCACTTAAGAATTTGCATAGGGTGTGGTTGGCAGCACTTAGGAAAACAGAAAATCACTAAATGCTTAAAGTGAACAGTAAGTGTAAATAAAACAGGACATTAATATATTTGCAGTCCAGATGCTTATATAGTCATCTAAAGTAACTGCTAGGGTCAAGAAGATAAAGCAAGGTCTGAGGAACTTCACAGAAGTCTCTAACACAGATATATATGTAATATTCAGCATAGTTTACTTCGTGTTTCATAAGCTACTCCCTTTCCCTCCTATTCTTCCTCACACTATAACAGTGAGATGAATCAGAGCTCTGGGCCTGGGTCTTTAGAGATTTCCTATCTCTCTCTTTTCCCCACCTCCCCTTCTACCCACACCAACACCATTCCCACCAACATCCGTAAGACTGCAATACGCAGATAAGCTCAATCGTTTTTGGTGACCACTGGAAAGACCTAAACTGCTGTTATAAGACTGAGGGACATTCAGTCTCTGTCTGGAAAACAATTTCAGGGAGAACTTTCTTTCAGCAGAATTCATCTGAATTCCTGCACTTCCAAGATGAAAAAAAGAGTAATAATAATAAAAAAGTGTGCTAACAGTTTGTTAGGAAAAGAAGGAGCTAACCAGAGTGAACTTTGAAAAACCTCATCAATGAGGAAATGAGTCAGTCCATGCTTGCATATTCACCAAAAAAAACCACACAGGGAGGAATTTGTATGTTTTGTTGAATTCATATCATACCATGTATCTCTAACAAAAATGCATGTTGTATTCTCCGAGACCAATTTTCTTAAGCCACTTTTCTTCATGGTATCAATAAAAGGAGGACAATTTCTATGATAAGAATTAAAGGAAGCAACAAAGTTTTTCTGAGTCATGGAAAAAATTGCAGCTTCACCCAGCTGCACCTGGAGATATCAATTAAGCAAAGAATCTCCTAAAAATTTATAGACTAAGGCACCTGCATGAGAGGCAAAGTAATTTCTCACCTGCAACCTGGCAGCTAATGGTAACATTTACTCTCTGGATTGTTTTCACCGTGCTTCCAATATCAACAGTGACAGCAGGTGATTCAGTGTTGATCACAGTTGCTCTTGATGCCTTTATCAGTGGTTTTCCTGTACAAAAAAAAAAGAAAATCATCACAGTTTATCAGACAAAGCATACTGGGCTTGCAAGGGACAGATGGCCTGGGACCTCTGTGTTAAAGTACCTCCATAGGACAGGTGGGTAAGGGAAAATGGTGGCTTATGAGGCCACCTGCTTATTATTATTGTGTCACAAAATTCTATGGGAAAAGCTGTCTTGGAAAAAGAAAAAAAGTACTTAGAGCAGAGGCAGAATAGTATTAAAGCCATATGGTAACTCTTGAGAACCAGCTGAATCAATAAACACAACTGGAGATTGAGCAACATGCTTGCCTGGTACTGCAACCAAAATACCATCCTTTGTTAAGAGCTAAACAGAGGAAAAAGAAGCCTAAGTGATGGCTACAGACACATTAATAGTGCAAGAGGTTTAGAGCAACATAGAGTTATCATATTATAGAACGGCCTAGACTGGAAGGGACGTTAGAGATCATTTAATCCAACCTCCCTGTTGTGGGCAGGGACGCCACTCAACTAGATCAGGCAACACATGGGGACCGAGCGGGGATCACATCTGCGACCTTGGTGTTATTAGAACTACGCTCTAACTGACTGAGCTAACGTGCAAATTGTTGCTACATATTGATGGCGTTTCCTTTAACTTACAGTGGAAACACTGGGATTGGGAAGGCCAGACCATAGCCAGAAAGTTTTCACATAATGGCAGGCTTATAGATATAGATAAAGCCTTTCTGTCAGATAACCTGTTTTATCCAAAGCCTGCAGCATCAGTGTTATGCATTAATATTTTTTTATTTTTAACAAAGATACCTTCTTTGCCTGCAATAAATTTCAAGTTGTTTTCAGCATGCTTCCAACATCAGTGATAGCCAGCTAGTTCTCCTTGCTACAGTGCCTATATGTCTATATGCGAATATCTATGGCATTATCCACGATGAGGGGTTTGAGGAGACTTCTGCAACTCCACAGGACACAAAACAGTTCTGAGCTATTTGGGTTTAGCTGTGAGACAAGGGGAGCAAAGCAGTAGAGCCGACAGGGCTGGGTTAAGGAAGCCTCCTGTCTGAGTAGGCGGGATCATGGCAAGAGGAGCCAGACATGACAACACAGCGTTACACGGCGTGGGACTTGGGTGCTTTTGACCCAGTGTTGGGTTTTCAAACTCATCTTTATCCAAAAATCTACAAACACGTTTCTTTTTCCCTTTAAATAAATGGCCAGATATAAAACAGGTTCAGTTATCATCAATTTCCTCCAGAAGCTGCAGTTTTAGGCTGATGTCCACCACTGGCTTAATTTGCGTGTTTGTCTGGAGTTGACCAAGGAAGAAGGGATGGAGGTGATAAAAAGAATTTGGTTTCATTGACTTCATGGAGAGTCCTAACAACTTAAGTCAGCCCTGACTATAAATTACTCCATTCAGCTATTATTTCCAGAGCTTTTAGAAGATGCCTTTCACCTTGAATTCTTGACATACTTTAAAAAAAAATTACTTATACATTTTTTTTGTATTGATGCTTTTAAAGCTTAATAATAGCAAAGTAAAATATTATATTTTATGGTTGCAATATTTTCTTGATGCTTTGGGGCCAACTTTAAAGAAAAGAAAAAAATTTTCAGTTATTCATCAGGCTTTTATTTTCCTGATTGCTTACCACAATCACATCAAAGATTAAAAATCTCTTAGTTTTTCAACCCATAAATGAGTAGCATACCATTGAGAAAAATGGAAGCATATTCAGCTGTCTTTTCCCCCATAAATGTGTTAAACTACTCAGAAAAGTCTTCAGTGAAATAAATTTTCAGCCCCACTCCTGATCCCTCTAAAAATGGTCTCAGCTTTCCAGGATGTTTTTGGAGAAAGTACTTCCACTATGGTGAAAAGGTACTTGCTTTGTTCCAAAAGCTGCTCAGTATCTAATTTTTGATATTTATGGCCATATTTTATAAGATGTTCAGCTCTTTGCCTTGGATGCAAAATGGAAATATACACCAGTTCCTAAGCAGAGTTCAGCTTGAGTCTGAGATATGTGAATGTTAATTTATCTAAAAATGTTAAACTACAGCTTTGGTAATTAATTATAATGAAAAAGCTAATAGCCTTCCTGTGCCACCTGTATATGTGATACTCAGACTATTTTTCTATAGCTTCATACAAAACTGTTACCACAAACTACACTGAACAAAGACTATGCCTTTTAAATTCTCTGGAGCAATATGAACAGCATAGTAGTTTTGACTGATGAATTTTTAACCTCATGTTTAACTTCCTGCTGGTGCAACTAAAGCGGTTTACTGTGAAGTTTCTCCTTATAACACACTACACTGTCTTAGCAGCAGCATCTCTGCCCTGCTGCTCAGGATTCAACAGAGGTAATCCTGATCTGCAGTAATGTAAATTGTTTGTATGTAGGATGTAACTCTGATGCAGACCTTCCTTTTCCACTCTGAGGGATTCAGATCTTCTAAGGGACTTACAGCGTCTCTTTCCAGCTAGTTTACTGAACTTCACTTCTGTCCTTTGCTGCATTCTTGGATGTTCTTCATGCTCCTCTTACCTGAATTTTTCACTATGTTTGTTGTAAAAAATTCAAGCTCATCAATGGCTATTTTTTCCTCATGGATATATTGGCAGCTAATGGTCACCACCCGCACACTGGAGACCTCCAAATGTTTCCATGTTCTGGCGTAGTGAAATGGTGATGTCTGAAAAATCAATAAGCTTTCTAGTATTCCTAATATGTTTCATTTTGCCTTTGTGATAAATAGCATTCTTCTCCTCTAAGACCTCCCTGCCTTGTCACAGTCCTCAGCTGTTTCCACTGCCTCTTCATCTTACCTAACAGCTCCTCATTCACATTCGCTGCTTCATCCTTCTGCTTGTTCTGACATGGTTGTGAGCCTGCTGACATTGCCCGCCAATGAACCCTGAAGAAATTGGATTCATGCACTACTTCCCATTTCCTTTGGCTTTAATTTGGGTCAGTTTTTCCTAGAACCCAAATCTAAATTAACAAAGGATATTTAGTCTGCTTTAGAACTCAACCATTACTAGAGAAATATAAAAACAAAAATTATTTTTCTGTGAACCTGTATTTGCCAGCAATTGAAACAGTATCAGACATGCTCGTGCCATAGTGGACAGAATGTGATACAGGGCTTGATCCTGCAAGGGGTTAGTTCTTCAGCTCTGGCATTTCCAGGCTTTCCTAACACACATCTGAATAAGTCCTTGGATCAGTCTGTCGAAGAAACCACTGATAGGTTTAAAATGAAGCATACATATTGGGGGACTTGGACCACGCTGCTATGAATAACCAGGACGAACACTCTCTTGAGAGCATGTTGGACAGAGCAAGTGAGAAAAAGCATTGATATCTCACAGAAATCCAAAAGTCTCATGAATTGTCTGTGAAAGCTGGACTATGTTTCAGGGTTTTCCAGAGTTCTCACCTTGTGTTTTCACCAGGATACCTCTGTTGACCTACCTTGCCTGCCCAGCATCCACAGCCATCTGGCTCCCTCAAACAATTTCTGTCCAGAACCACATACATGACAGGACCATCTTGCAGTCGTAGAGTGAGTTATTACCTGCTAGAGTGACAGCAATTGAAACAGAGTCAGATCCCAGGGCATTAGATGCGTTGCAAGCATAGAAACCCACATCAGCTTCCACTGGTGCTAGAATCTGCAAGGAGTCATCAGGCTGAAGCAGCATCCTAGAGTAAAGCAAAAAGAAAGATGTAATAGTCTCTTAGCTTGTGTGAGCATGAATACATTTACTGGGATTTTTTTCAGGTAACTTTTTTTACAGTTCAGGCCTTTAGGTTTTATTTAAAATGCTATTAAGAAATTTAAAGTCTTACATTGAGACTATGAGCTGTGATTACTTAAATTATGTCTCAGTCTCATTCCCAATTCTTCCACTGTCGGTATGTGTATTAGAGAAACATTGCTAAGTGCTTAGGACATCTGCCCATGGCTTGTGAAAACTTCTCTGCTGTATGTTTTCCTGTATGATGTTGAATGAGTTGCCTAGCTTCTATATCTCTATAGCTCAGAAAAGTAGAAGTAACAATAGTAAAGGAAAAGCTAAATTATTGCAAGGGAAAAATAATGAAAACTGCGGAAGCTGGGCAGAAAGAACCAAAGTGAATCACAGGTTCAGTGTCAAAACCTGAAATAGGCTCCAAATTCTTTGATTGCTGGGAAGTGTGTACAAACTCAGCAGTCTCTTTACTCCCCTAACAGTCAGTGAGGACAGAGAGGAATACTCAGCTATTCCTTGGGCTGAACCAGCTGTTTCTTTGCCATTAAGAGGAGCCTACTGTGATCTCAGTGTCCTGTAATGTTAAATGCTGTAAATAAGGCCTTAGAGCTCTTATGAACTGCTTCTTTTCAGTTTGAGTCCTGATGTAAAGCTGTTTAAGCAAGATTTTAGTCCATGGGCTGATGCTTGTATATCCTCATTTTAAGCACAGTATATTTAATTATTATTGTTCCTTTCTCCCTCTCCTTTTTTTTTTTTTTCCTGAAAATGTCATAAAACCTAACAATAAATAACTTTTCTCATCAGCAATTTTCAGCAGCTGTTGTATGGAAACTCTTAGTTGAGGCTGTGACTGACAGTGACAAGGGTGAAAGTGGGGGAGGGATATGCCTGTAAAACACATGTAATAAGAGTCTGCTCACAGATCCTGGAAGTGATGACTTTCTTTCCACTCTCACCCCTCCCAGTGAAAACTGTTGTCTCATGGACCAAAAAGCAGCAGATACTTGATCCTGTACAACACTGTGGGTGGCAGATCTCTAAAACAAACCAGATTAAGGCCACCCATCAAAATCTATTACAGGAAAACCCCCAGACTTAAAATTCTTTTTGACTCCTCCCCCCTTTTTTTTGAGTAATAATAATTTACTAGTAAAAGGAAAGAGCTGTCTTTTGTCAACCAGGTCTTGAAAGAGCCTAGAAAAATGCTCCTCTGCAAAACAAACATTAATCATTTTTACACTGCATCCTTGCTTGCACAGCAAAAAAATCCCAACCCAGTGGTTGAAAGGATTTCCTCCACACTTCTGCTTTCAAGGATCTTTTCTTTCTTACTTCTTAGTCAAAAACAGGGCAGACTTCAGGTTAGCTACTGCTAACGGTGCCTGCAACTAATACATTTCTTTAGTGCTAGCATGTATCTTACATGTAAATTTTCAAGTTTAACATTGACTGGTTCAATCTCTAAACGGAAATCATTAGAGTTGCAGAATTCATCCCAATTTATACTAGCATATAACAGCTAAAAATCATGTGTGTGCTGCCTGCATGTGTGCAAATACAGTATCCAGGTTTGATGTTCTACATCAGACCAAGACCTACAACCCCTTAAAAAAACTTTTTAGAAATGTTTCTGTCATCTTCAGGTGGAGGAAAGAGCTTGCTTAATATTGCACTTTGTAAAACACAAGGGATCATAATTTATAATTTACTCTGCTGATGTAAATTTCTCTTTGTCAGTTTAAATTATGTCAAGATCCAGCACAAATATTTGTAGAAATAGAATTAAGCCAGGTAAGTACTAGTCTTTTAAAAAAAATAAACACCAGTGCAGTTCCCCTTTCCTATCTTTTCAACCCTAGTTTCAGTGCCCTTCTGTAGAAACAAAACTAATATCTTCTTCTTCTCAATAATTCTTTCTGGTATTAGTGTGTCACAATTTGGCATAGCTGCTTTTCTTGAAATCGGATCTTTTATTACCCCTCTTTGTATAGAATGCTTTTGGCTGGATTCCCTATTTGCTCATGGATTGCTATTTTTGTAAGGTATTGAGTTGCTTGTGAGTAGTGAAAAAAATACCAGCTGTAGCAATTCTTTCTGTCAGCCACATGTCTTCAGAATCTTGTTTATGGACTTAAAATAATACAGTTTAAAGTTTAATCAGTCTCATCTCAGTTGCTCCACACTGCATTGTCTCCAAGACAAAAATGTATTTTAACAGGACCTATAGCAGTGACTAATTCAGATCGCACCTCTCAAACACCTAACTCTGTATCACTTACTGCTTACATTCCACTTCGTGTCCATTTATAAAATACACATTTTTTTTTAGAGAAACTGAATTACCAAGTATGAATGGATTTCTAGTGATGGAAATTACAGCATACTTGGAACGCTTACTAAATAATGCATAAACCCCTTCAAGATATTTAATTTTAAAAATTGATTGCTAAGGAGGTTAATCTGAATTTTCTTCGAGATAAAACATTTTCCATAAATTTACAGAAGTCTTCAAACTTTGGTATAGGTACTAGCAGGCTTTGAAACTGCACTCAGAACCTATGCTGCTATTAACCTGACACTTTAACCTTAGGACAGAGTAGGGACCCTCACTTTAAATATACACTCAGGCTGAATATGCAGACTCAAGTCAAACCCTTTTATTGGAACCATGCAGATACTTTCAACTGTTGCAGCTTTTTGTGTCATATGTTTTCATTCTATTGATTAATTGAAAACTGCTTTTGCGGGCCCATGTCATATCTTTTAGTGACTAGACTAGATTAAAACTAAAGAAATTAATTTTTCAAGTCGAGCTATGTAGTAGAAGTCATAAATACTTTTAGGTGGATGGAACAGCTCATGGAAGGAAGCAATGGTAATAGCTATTCCCATTGTTACATCACTGGCCCAGAAAAAAGCCATGGCCACAATGCATGAAAGTGAGTGCTTTTATTTATTGGTAATACACAATACAGATAGCTATGACATAACCAAAACCCAGCAGCCTACACTCTAAAAATCACAACACAAACTAGATACAACAGGAATCTCAGTAGGGCATGAGCTGAGGGACTTCAGTACAACTCTGTCCTTCCTCACCAAAGGCATCTCTTTCCTATTGGTACAGGTAAGACCTTCTATATTAATATCTTATTCCCCTTAAGGCAGAGGTTGGCTGGAAAACTAGTTTCTTTTCTCCATTCAGTTGCTGGAAAAGTATGAAGAAGACAAGCTGCAGAGATGAAGGACAGCTTAAGTATACCAAACACCACTGCATGCAGATGGCCTTGCAGTACACTCTGAGAGTGCTTAAACTGCATCTTTCATTTACGCAGCTGATTGGCAGCCAGCAAGAACTTTCTGATCCAAACCCAAAATACTGCTGTTAAGAATCCAGCAAAACATCCACAACCCAATTTTCATACGCACCATGAGTTTTAAACTTCTGTTAACTCCAAATTACTGATGCCAATTTACCTCTGAAGACCCGAGCACTGCTCATTTCATCCTCCTGTCACCGACATGGGGGAACCACAAGTGATGAGTACAGAAGGAATTTCATGAAGTGGAAACTGCCTCAATGTTTAAAGAAGAGTTGTCAATGAATAACACTGTTAACTCATAAATAAACTCTCCTTTCCTGAGTCTTTCCAAAGAAATTTTGAGCACAGATAGATACCTGACAACTCAGAAATTCAACACAGCATTTGATGCTATTTCAGCCAAACTAAATGGGGAAGAAAAAGGTTGAAAGGCTTTGTAAAATTGAAAAAATAATAAATCCAAACTAAAATTTCAGAAATCATAAGACTGCTTTATTGTTGGATAATCAAATATGCCTGTGGCACCATGGCTGTTTATGTGGTGTGAGATAAACTTGTAATTTTCTCATGAGTGCAGTGTCCAGCATCAACCACAAGTGGACTTTATGTAACCTCCATTCCCTTTCAGGCATATCACAGAAATCACAGTCATTTCAAGTAGAGATCCCTCAATGGCACAACTCCAACAGGATGTAACCACTGGCAACGTAAATCTATATATGAAGATTTTTAGGGGCGATGAAGATATTTTAACAGGAATATGGCCAAATAAAGGGGTACTATAGGCCCAAGTCTTGATTAAAATTTCATGTGAATTCTACAAGAGAGATATTCTTGCTCTTAGTGTCCCCTCCCCCTGCAAAAATTACCATTTTTTGTGTGAAACCTAATATACTTATTAACTTTCAGACACAAAATGAAAGACAAGAATTAGGAAATTCAGTACATTACAGAAAACAATGGAGTGATTCAGTTGCCAAAGTGAGAAGGCAGATAGTAAACTAACTGCATAACAATGCAGGACGAACAAGTGTACCTAAAAATAGTCTTTACTGGATAACCCACAGGCACCACACTGGAAATTAACTTTTGCCTTGTCTCCATCTTTTCTCATTTCCCAGGCTGACATTATGACTAAATTCAAGTGCCTTAACTGAGGTCAGTATCTTGTGCAGAAAGAGCTGCTAGCAAACATCTGGGCTGCTTTGTTGTATCATGTTGGTTAATATAACTGCCTCATACACTCTCTGATAATCCTTATATGCCACTTTTTTAAAGGATGGAACCAAAAAATAAAATCTGAAGTATGCACATGAGAAAGATGAATGCTATTAACACAATTCAGCATGTAACTATTGTTGAAAATAGTCCCTTCTTGTGTGCTCTTCTGTGCAGTGATAGCAGGGAAAAGAGCGTAATTTCTGTGACACACTGACAACAGCGTTTTGTTACTGAAGTTCTCAGGCTACACCTGGGGTCAGCACACTGAATAGACAAGTATACATCAGAAGACTAATGCTTGGAGATCAGTGTGTTGACAAGACAGCATAGTTGCAAGTAACCATGAAGTATGATTCCAAATACAGAAGGAACAGTGACTGTTATGCCCCTGAAGTTTATCCATGGACAGTTTTACACACAGACACATGTGTGGAAGGCAGAAGCCTCACTTCATCTTCTGCTACCACAATCATGTCATCTATTTACGTATCTCAAAACTAGTCTTCATAGAAGGAACTTACACCTCCAGATGGGAAAATACAATAAGGCTGCCAGCCTCCAGGTGTGGAATGCTCTGTTGGCTGCATTTGGCATTTACCTACTTTAGTACTTTAGAAACTCTTTGCTTCCTGAAATGGAATAAAGTTCCTGTTGGGCATTCCAAACTGTTCCAGCATCCAGACCTTGCTGAAGAGTTACAGTGCACTATTTACCACTTCACAGATGCTAGACCTTTATGCTATGAAGTCAGACTACAGGAAAACCTGATTCTGCCCATGGGACTGACAGGCATTAAAACATGGAAACTGAAAAGTCAAAATATCAATTATTTTCTTAGAAGTTAAATAATACGTTTTACCTATCATTGTATTTCACCTCCTCTCCATTCTTAGCCCAGCTGATAGTGGGCTTTGGGTTTCCCACCGCTTCACAGTGAAGCAGCACGCTCAGTGTGCCACTGGCTAGGACCACCGTCTGTCCCAGGTGGGTAACAACCTCTGAAGCAGAAAGCTGTTGTGCTGCCGAAATCTTTCGGAGAATGGCAGGCTTTTGATGAGGTCTGTGCAAGCCATTTGCTGGGTCTGTGGAGGTGGGAAGAAATGCCTCAGAAGATGATGTCCTCAGGGAGCTGGTAAATCCAGAAACGTGCCTGTGCAGAGGGTACTCCACTGAGGCTGAATCAACTCTTCGCCGTGACGCTTTGAGGACTGATTCCTGATGCTCCAAGTGGCTCTTGAAAACTTCACGAGCCAGCTGCACAACAAGCTGCTCAGCATAGACATCTTTAAGCTCCTCAGGCTGTTGAGACAAATTCCTTATGATGTCATCCAAGAGTTTCTGCTCTGTGACCATAATAAATGGCAGGCTATGCTCCCAACTTTGGTCCTCCTCTGAGGATGCGTTTCTCTCTGCAGACTCCTGGGCTTCCCAGGACTCCAGACTTTCCCCTGGCCAGCCCCTCAGCTGTAGCAGCCTTGCAACAATATCGTCATACCACCTGCTGGGGTCAGCAAGGTGCCCTTGCTTCTCAGCCTTGCTGCCATTGAAGAGAATTCCATTGATATGTTTCTCCTCTGTTCGCAAGGCTTCATTTAAGCCAGCCTTTCTTACGGCCTCTTCCTCCCTAATACCAGCTGGCTGCCCAGCAATTATCTTCTTGTTGCTTCCTATTAGTTTAATTATGAAATTCTCCCGGGCTGGCCCTGCTGTGCAGGTGTATGTCCCAGCGTCTGAAGCCTTTAAACGATGGATTTTCATGTACCCATAGCGTGCAATGGTGATGTGAGCTGAGCTGACGAGCCTCTTGTCATCTTTCTCCCATGTGATCATTGATTTCCGGAACCTCCTTGTGGGGCATCGAAGAATAACAGAGGTTTTGGGCAGCAAGTAGGCATACCCACCCACAACAAAGTGTATCTTCTTCTGCTTCCTTGTCTGGATGTAAACTTTCTTTATAGCCATAATATGCGGGCTTTGTTTATGAGCTGGCCTGTTGTGTCCTGGAATATTATTAACACTATTAGTATGTGATAACATTAAACAAAACAAGCAGTTTACTTTAGTGCTGCTAGCATTCAATCGGTTAGACTGTAATGGGAGAAACTGGCCAACAGCTGCTGAATATTAAGTTGGAGCAATCAAAAGAAAGGAATAGCAAGGCATCACTTTAGGAATGCAAAAGTAGTCCCACGTAAGGTACATGCAGAAACCAAAGAGCTAGGGATGAAAGCTTTACGGGAGGGAGGAAAATTGAGTGGAAATGCAGTTCCTGTTGTAAAAGCATTTAAATGAAGATTGTTGCTTAATAAATGCATTGAAAAGACAAGAGTTTACCATCCAAAACCTCAAAGGCATTGTGATCTTGCAGTTCACAGTAGTAAGAAAGAAAGTGCTGCTACCTCAGGGAGTAACATTGAAAAGAAAATGTCTGGACTAGGTTTAACAACATGGTAAGTACCATTAAAGTGCGCTAGTTCAGTATGTCCTTCCAGTTTCCATATCTCAATGACAGAGATCTTTGTTATGAAGAACTAAATCAAGTAACATGGGTATATTGTTAGTAAATACCATGCAACATTTAGTCCCAGTTCTGAATGTCAGTTCTTTTCTCCCTGTCAAAGCCAACATTTAGGAATTTCAGAGTTCATAGTCAGCTCTAAGCTGAAGCTAGCCTGACTTTCAAACTTTCACGTATCCACTTGGCTTACTGTAAGCCAAGGATGGGCATAAACGGAGACTACTGCTCTTGTGAAGGGCAAAAATACATGCATGAAATACCAGCATAAAACACATCTAACTTATGCTGCATGGTTCATTAGAAATCCCAGGTCATAAAAGGTTCTAACTGGCATAATAAAATAATATGGTTTTACATGATCTCCAAGAAAATCCCCTTGCCAACCTTTTCTTCACAGCTATACTAGTACGGAGTTTATCTGCAACTGCTTTCAGGCTGCTGTGCTGTACATCTGAGCCTCTACATTCCAGCTGTGAAATCTAGATTTGAGTCAGAATTTTGAGCCAGTTCTTCCAGAAACTGGTAGCTCCCTTCTAGCCCATTGGCCTAGATCCAGCTCCAGCTGACTGAGTAACACTAGTGCAAAATAAGATTATGGAACAGGTGACAGCATGGATTTCTTAGTGATGGACATCCAAGCCCCCTTTCTCTAGACACTCTCAAGCATCTTTTCCACTTACTTGCACATGCACCTAGTGCACAGGGCCTGATCAAGGATGAGAATGGCAAAGGTGGGCACAGTGAGGAATTGATGATGACAAAACCTCCAGTTTTCAGCATCTTTCTGCAAACGGCATTTCGACTCAGGATGCCCTCTCCACAGCTCACTGAACACTGGAATAGGAAACATTAGGAACAAGGTCCCACACCCCCAACATCCCATATCCACATTGCATACTTATACCATGGTATAGATCAATTACAGCTTTCAAAATGTCTTACTGGAATAAACCACATAGGACCTGGCCATTTAGTTACAAACAGTGTAGTTACAGAAGAGAGATGAAATATCAGATATTTTATGTACTTTGAAGCTTTGAATCTTCCCATGCTCCGTTTGATTTTTTTTTTCCTCTGGGACAGTGTCGCTTGTTTTAATGGTACTGTGCTGCAGTACAAAGCTTGTCTTTGCACTTCATTTCTACATATCTGTGTCTGCCATCTGGCAAGACTCCTCCTCATAGCCAAGAGTAGACCAAATTGAGTTACACTTTGCAGATTCAGCCTGTTCCGCTAAAATACAGCCTAAACTTCCTCTTTGGGATTTACTGCTCCAGATCTATTAGAGATACTAAATGGATGAATGTTTCAGATACCAATGAGTTACCTCAGCCTCGTAGTTACCACACATGGCTTACCCAAAACACTATAAACCCTCCAATATCAGACTTGGTGCTCAATGCACAGCTGGGCACTGTTTGATGGAATTAAGCATGTCTGTTTTATCACATCACAGAAAGTCCCACTGCACTGGGACTCAGGCAGCAGTCTCTAAAGGTGCTGGAAAATAAGTTGAGCACTTCTGCTACATGTAGGTGCACACATATGGTAATAAGAATTGGGGACGAAGTGAGGGGGAGAAAACACACTAAGAGTAAGAAGACCAAAACCACAACAGCCTTCAAGTGAAATAGGGAGGAGAAAGTGAAGTCAGATTTGATTTCACCAAGTGCCAATACGCACAAATGTGAATGGTACCAAGGTCGATGTAAACTATGCAGCAACTTCATGCAAATTAGGACAGGTTGGGAAGAGAATTATCTTCACTGCCAGAATGGATGCACGTCTTCTGGCAGCACTCTTCAAGAGAGCATCCACTTACTGACCAACAGGTTAAGATAGATCAACATACAAAGGGTGCAGGTGGGACAACTCCATGTTTATTTCAAAATGAAGACAATTTTCACTTCCTTCCATGAAAGAGATCTGCGAGAGCAGTGGCAGAGACTGCAAGATGGGGAATGATTTTCATGCTTAATGGCATTAGAAGGTAAAATTATATTTTCAGTTATACTGTCATAAATATAAAGGGAATTTTTCTTAAGCCACATGGGCCCAGAAAAGATGCCTCAGGAAGTGGAAAAGACTTCAGTAGAGTGACTTTGTTTTGCTATCCTGAAATTGAAGGAAGCAAGCAGCTAGCTAATATTATATAAGCAGTGTCCTACAATGAAAGAGGCTTAGTGTCTGTCATGATGTGCCTATAAGCAGACTGCAGGAATCCCTCCCTTCTCTGCATCATAGGGAAAGGTTAGAGTGGCCCCAAGAGGAAGACTATTGACATCCGAACAGCCATTTTCTGGGAAGAAAAAGCATTTAGCTTGAGGGAGTAAAGACAATCCTTCGTTGATGCCTTGGATGAACATAAGCATAGATATGGACAGAGGCAGGGATTTATGGTGTTGAACAAGGCTTGTATTTATGCCAGAAGAAAGATCTTAATGGTTTGGCTGGATGACTAAACCACTTCTGTGAAGGCAATGTCCAAAGAGGGCTATTGAGCCAGTGGTCACATCCCCTACAGGACGATGAGGACAGGTTACAGGACAAAACTGGGCATAACATGCTTTGTGTAGTCTGAGCTCATTTGGCTCCCCTATCCCAAGTGAACAAGGAACTTAGAACACCACAATACACATGCATACAAATACCATACCTGAGTCCAGTCAGAGAGAAGCCACTCGTTGGGACAATCCTCATTTTTGCAGGCTTGTTGGTTAACTGGCCTTGGTGTGGAGCAGAAAGTGTCTGGCAGCTCCAGCAAGATTCCATCTGCCAGGCGCTGCTTACAAAGTATATCTCGCTTCTGGACACCACTGCTACATGTCTGTGAACACTGTGAGAGATGACAGCCATCTTACATAACACATGCATCATAGCAACTTGCAGCAAAAAGTTACTTGTAAATTTGGGTAGAAATCAACAAGTAGAAAATATATAAAAAAATAATAATTCAGAGACTTCAGAGCAGCATTTAAAAATGTCAAACATATCCTGGAAAGTGGAAGAAGCTTATTTTGCTAAGACTTAGAAAAACTACTTTGGTGTTTCTGAAATGTTCTATTTTCAGGTGTTTGTACTAAGGACAAAAGGTTGTCCTTCCCTATAACCACCAGCTGGAAAATGAGCACTTGGACATGACGTAGAAGATCTACATCCTAACGTCTCTGAGCTCTGACTGTGCTACTGACAGTGCCAGAGAGAGTGGAATAGTCTTCTGCAGCAATAGATAATTCAATAAATTGATTTCCAGGATTTGACTATACATATTAGATAACAACAGCTATGAACTAAATAGTTAGCTTGAGCTAAATATTCCAGTTTACTTTGTTAAAAAAGGTCTGTATTAGCAAGAAAAATAAAAGGAAATCTGAGTTATGGCAAACAAAATTATCCCCACTTTATCACTTCGCTTTTTCTTCCTTTCGTGATCTTACTTCTCCTTTCTGACCTATGCGAGGTCTACTTGTAGTGCAGTTCAGTACTGAACTGTCCAGCCCAAAATCCTTGTCCTTGAAGACTTCTTGCATTCTGTAATTTCTTTAATTTTTAATTCATGTGAGAGTTGTATATCAGCTGCAATCTGTTGTTGGTTTCAGTAATTGGTTTATAAGGATAATATAATAAACCTTTAAATGTCCATGCAGTGCTTTTATATTTATGACTGTCATGACAGCAGTGTGTACTCTTTCCAAAAGGTAAGCAGGAAGATTTATTTAAGTCAAAGTAAATTGGGATGATTAATATCCAGAGAACCCACTTCCCCTCTCTCTTTAGTGTAAATATCCCTCTCTGTATCCATTTTCTACACAAACATGACAGGAAATTATGAACAAGCAGATTAACAGCTTTTTTGTAAACTTCATTGCTCAGATTTTTTTCCTGAGGATCTTTTTCCTGAGGCTAGTAAAGAGGCTCCAAGTTCTTCTGCTCAGTCCAGACAGCAAAATTCTTTTTTTCCTTTCTCCTAGCAAAGAGGAATGGGGAGCTTGCACTACACTGACATGACCAAGAGTTGCATACAGCTTGCAACTTGAAGAAGTATTAAATCTTATACTTAAGTGGTTAAAAAAGGACTGTTTTAGAATACATCGTAGTTGCAAGAGGCTCTTCTCTCTTAGATAGGGAGAGCTGTATAAATTTTAAAGTTAGCCTGATTGTTTAGGATATACATTTTTCTTGAAAGACAGAAAGGAAGTGCAGAAAGACATATTTATATTCAGTTTGGTTTGCTCTCTGATGAGTAAAAATAGCTTTTGTCCTACTTACTTAGAATGCTACAAAACTCAAAGGCTTCCATAAATGAAATAAATGAAACAATACTTTAGTTTTCAACTAAAGAAAACATTTATCAACCTTTTATTTGAGGACAATTCATTCCTGAGGAGAGACTAAGTCAAGAAAAATATGATTAAAGTATTATTTTAAGATTGCCTAAGGACTGTCATCATATACCAGAGCCAAAATGTGTTAGACATGGTAAGAATACTACAAAAGCATGTTCACTATGTCAATCAACAGAATCTCAGGAAATCTCCCTGCCCTTCCACCACTACCAGATAAAAGAGCAGGACAAAACAGGTATTTTCTTGTTTCTTACCCTACAGTCACACAGCTTTGTTCCCTGAAGAATAACTTGCTACTCAACACCAACTGGCTACTCTATTGCTAAGCACCAGAGAGAGTCAAAGACAGTAATGACATTCCTCCTTGTCTGCAGGAATTTTTAGGATGGTCCTGGATTACTGCACTGGAGCTGTACCTGTGCCTGTATTTCACCTCTTGAGCCTTCACTAGCCTGGGGTCTTTGCTGATTTTTCTCTACTGGAAGCTTCCAGCCCTCATATTTTTCCAAGAAAGGGAGTAATCAGTGACAGCAACATCTGTTTGTATTTACAGGCAGTATGAAACAGTAGTTTCTGAGGATACTCGTTTGGACATATCCCATTGTATTGGTTTTGCTTGGCCGGATTTTTGTGGCAGGGGCTGCGGTAGGGGTGGCTTCTGCAAGAAGCTGCTAGAAGCTTCTCCTAAGTCTGACAGAGCCAATGCCATCTGGCTCCAAAGATAGACCCACTGCTGGCCAAGGCTAAGCCTATCAGTAATGATAGGATAGGAACGCCTCTGTGAAAACATATTGAAGAAACAGGGAAAAAAGAACTGTGCCATACAACTGGCAGAGAGACAGAGGAGTGAGAATATGTGAAGGCATCAAGGTCAATAAAGAAGGCGGGGTGGGAGGATGTGCTCCAGGTAAAGACCATGGTGAGGCAGGTTGTCCCCCTGAAGCCCATGGGTGTGACGGGGCGTAGATGTCCACCTGTAGCCTGTGGAGAACCTCACGTGAGAGTGGGTGGATGCCTGAAGGGGGTTGTAGTCTCGTGGGAAGCCTACGTTGGAGCAGGTTGCTGCCAGAACCTGTAGGCCATGGAGAGAGAGGAGCCCACGCCGGAGTAGGCTGGCTGGCGGGACTTTTGTGATGCTGCAGGGCACTTGCGCTGAAGCAGTTTCCCCTGAAGGACTGCACCCAATGGAGAGACTCACATTAGGGCATTTTGTCAAGAACTGCCTCTTGTGAGAGGCAGTTGGAGGAAGGTGTGTGAAGATCGTAGTCCATGAGAGGAACCCCACAATGGCTCAGGGGAAGAGTGAGGAATCCTCCCCTTAAAGAAGAAGAAATGGGGAAACAACATCAGATGAACTGACCGCAAGCGCCATTCCCCATCCCCCTGTGCCACTTGAGGGGAGGAGGTGGATAAATTGGGATTGTTGGGATGTTAAGCAGGGGAAGAAGGGAGGGATGGGGGGAAGTTGTTATTTTTTTTAAGATCTGTTTTTATTTCTCATTACTCTTCTCTGATTTGTTCTTTAATAGATTTAACTAATTTCCCCAAAATTCGGCCTGTTTTGCCTGGGATGGTAGATGCAGGTGATCTCGCTGTCCTTATCTCAAAACATGGGCCCTTTTTTATATTTTCTCCCCCTGTCTAGCAGAGAAGGTGGGGTGATAGAGTGGCTGTGTGGGCACTTGGCCACCAGCCAGGGTCACCCACCTAAATAATGTGCTATCTCTCTGCTGTTTGGAAAGATCTCACAGCACTGTTACAGCAGAGAAACATCCTTGTATCACAAGGTGGTCTCACTTCACCAGCCAAGTAGGTAAAGTGCCACTATGTCTCCTGATATTCCTGCTCCCGACAGCTTCTGAGCAGAGCCAAATTTGATGTTCCCTGATATTCCTTTATGGGGCATCTGGGATTTGCAAGGTCCAGAGTGGCGCCTCCCCACGTTGCTGCCTGCTTATGCCTAGTCCAACAATTAGCTTAAGCAAACATAAGGCAAGACCAAAGGAGACAACATATGCACCCAATTCTGCCAATCAGTCATTCCTGGTTTTGTGAGGCCTTTCCCACATGCTAGCGTAAGCATTTGTGTAGCTACATACTGAACCAGAGTGGAAAACTAATCTAGGCAAAAGTTATTTATATTTCTAGCTAGCTTTAACCAGGATCATTGTGTGGGTGCTATAAGGGCAAGAAGGAGATCCTCACAGCAACTATTTTCTCCTTCAGTAGAAGTGCTGGCATATGTCATCCTAAACTGTCTCGGCCTCTGTAACAGGAGTCATTGCTTTGGTAACTGTTCTGCCCATGCAACAGTTTGTAAATGCAACACTTTGGAAATGATAACTAATAACACTGAAAGAAGATAACGGCAGGAGCTGGATGAAAGAACTGCTCATTGTAAGTGAAGATCAAGTTTGTGACCATCTGATGAATCTGAAGGTGTACAAGTCTATGGGACACGATGGGATACACCCACGGGTACTGAAGGAATTGGTGGATGAGGTTGCTAAATCACTCTCTTATATTCCAAAAATCATGGCAGTCCAGTGAAGGCCTCACTGACTGGAAAAGGGGAAACATAATCCCCATTTTCAAAAAGGAAAAGAAGGATGAACCAGGGAACTATAGGTCACTCAGTCTCACCTCCGTGCCTCGTAAGATTGTGGAGCAGATCCTCCTGGAGACACTGCTGAGGAGAAGAATAACAAAGAGATGATTTGGCTTCACCAAGGATTAATCGTGCCTGACAAACCTGGTGGCCCTCTATGAGAAAGTCATAGAGAGAACATCAATAGACAAGGGAAGAGCAACTGACGTCATTTACTTGGACCTGGGCAAAGCCTATGACACTGTCCTGAATGACATCCTGGTCTCCAAGCTGACAAAATATGGATTTGATGGATGAACAATTCAGTGGATAAAGAAGTAGCTTGATGGCTGCACCCAAAGAGTGGCTGTCAATGGGTCCATGTCCAAGTGGAAGCCAGTGACAAGGGGAGTCCCTCAAGGATCAGTACTGGGACCAATCTTGTTTAACATCTTCATCAGCAACATGGACAGTGCCACTGAGTGCATCCTCAGCAAGTTTGCTGATGACACCAACCTGTGTGGAGCCACTGATACCCTAGAGG
>NW_009734581.1:0-16465 GCF_000703405.1 Apaloderma vittatum | reverse complement strand
TGGGAAGTGACTGGCTTGAGAGCAGCCCTGAAGAAAAGGACTTGGGGTTACTGGTGAACGAGAAGCTCAACATGATCTCTCAGTGTGCACTTGCAGCCCAGAAAGCCAATCATATCCTGGGCTGCATCAAGAGGTGCGTGGCCAGCAGGTCAAGGGAGGCGATTCTCCCCCTCTACTCCATTCTCATGAGACCCCACCTGGAGCACTGCGTCCAGTTCTGGAGCCCACAGCACAGGAAAGATTTGAATGTGCTGGAGCGTGTCCAGAGAAGGGCCACGAGGCTGATTAGAGGGCTGGAGCACCTCTCCTATGAAGACAGACCGAGAGAGAAAGAGCTGTTCAGTCTGGAGAAAAGAAGGCTTTGAGGAGACCTTACTGTGGCCTTGCGCTATATTAAGGGGGCCTACAAGAAAGCTGGTGAGGGGCTTTTTAGGATGTCGGGTAGTGATAGGACTAGAGGGAATGGATTTAAGCTAGAGATGGGTCGGTTCAGACTGGACATTAAGAAGTTCTTCCCCATGAGGGTGGTGAGACACTGGCACAGGTTGCCCAGAGAGGTGGTGGCAGCCCCATCCCTGGAAGTTTTTAAGGCCAGGCTGGATGGGGCTGTGAGCAGCCTGATCTAGTGGGAGATGTTCCTGTCCATGACAGGGGGATTGGAACTAGATGATCTTTAAGGTCCCTTCCAACCCTGATAATTTTATGATTCTGTGAGGGAAACAGGATGTCTCTCTACACATGTCTATAAGCATCTGCACACATGTATACAATGCACAGGATTAAGGCAAAACCACGGTTCCCATTGTTTGGGAGGTGGAGAAGCTGCTCTTAAACTTGTGGAAAAAAAGGCAGTTATTAATGAAAAACTAAGGGTTAGGGAACAGTCACTCAGCTCCATAATTGTTAATGGTTTAGGGCAGTATCTGAATGTTTGAAAGGATGTCATTTTAAGGTCAGTCCTACTTACATGGACAGTTGAGGAAGGGGTTTTCCTACCCTTCAGCTCTACTGAGTTGTTTGATTTTCACTGCCCTGGTCTCTAGGTTTTGAGACTACAACAGTACAGGTGTTGATCTTACTTTCAAAAATGAGTTCTCTGATATGACTCTACAGCAAGATAAAGTATCTACTAAGGGAGATGTTTTTTATCTCAGCAGGTCTTTCAGTTGCTTTCTAAGTCCTGTAACTTGAAGACTGAAAATGGATTTTTTTACAATATGGATTAAAAACAGCTAGGGAAATACATGAAAGTGTTACCAGTTTTTCTGTGCTGACTCTATTGTCAAGCCACTGTTCTAATTATCTTTGGAGCAAGGATAAAGGAGAAGTTAAAAGTATGCTGGGACTGAGGCTATGATACTTATTCAGTAATGAAAGAAAGGAGGATGAAGACTTACTAATGCATATCTTTAATCTGAGGTTTGCAGAGCAGATATTTATAGGACCTTGTAAAAATGAAAGCTCATATCCACTTGCCTCCAGAAGCATACTACTGAAAACAAGATAAACATTCTAATGGATTTAGATAAGAAACTATTACAAATTAAATAGTCTTGAATTTGTAAAGCAATATTTAAAAAATTGCTTGGAATGCTACAACACTGGTAATTATCATGCTTTTATCTGCCAGGAACAGTGAGGCTTATAACAGCATTTAATTCAGACAACACTTCCTTAACAAGCGTAAAAAGCCTTAGAGAAGAAAACATCACACATTGCACTTCAAATATTTTCTCTGTTTGTTTGTTTGAAACTACTGTGAAAGAATGCTCTGAAAAGGATGATGAAGTGCTTCAAACCAGGGTGTGCAGAGGTTACCCTCTAGTGTTTGTGAACCCCATATGTGGTGAACCCTCTCAGGAGTTTGTGGGGAGGGGATATGTTGTCTGTCCTCTAATGCAAGTCAAGAAGTTTTCCTGCAGGATTTCTTCTGCTGGGGAGCAGCATGGCAGCTCTGCTGCATGGCTGGACCTCACCTCCAGGAGAAGTCTGAAACACATCCTGTACACATCCTAGAAGTCTACAGCTGCAATAATCCTTAAGTGCAACACACCAACTTAATGTTTGCACGTGGAGGTCATCCATGCGAAACGTCTGAGACTGAACTGCGAGGCCTGGTGGAAATAACTGTGCAGAGATTGGTGGTGCAAAGAGGAAAGACAGATGCCACGAGGATGATCAGAGGGCTGGAGCATCTCTCCTATGAAGACAGACTGAGAGAGTTGGGGCTGTTCAGTCTGCAGAAAAGAAGGCTGTGAGGAGACCTTATTGTGGCCTTACAGTATCTCAAGGGAGCCTACAAGAAAGCTGGTGAGGGGCTTTTTAGGATGTTCGGTAGTGCTAGGACTAGAGGGAATGGATTTAAGCTAGAGATGGGTCGGTTTAGATTGGACGTTAGGAAGAAGTTCTTCTCCTTGAGGGTGTGGTGAGACACTGGCACAGGTTGCCCAGAGAGATGGTGGCAGCCCCCTCCCTGGAAGTTTTTAAGGCCAGGCTGGATGGGGCTGGGAGCAGCTTGATCTAGTGGGGGATGTCCCTGCCCATGGCGGGGATGTTGGAACTAGATGATCTTTAAGGTCCCTTCCAACCCTGACAATTCTATGATTTTATGATTAAAAAATGTGAGAATGGAAATTTTTTTGATGGATTAGGCTATTTTTTCTTGCACTATAGTTGTCTAAGTATAGGCAGAAGATAGCAGAGAAGTATATTTTTTGTGCTGTTTTCTCCTGATGAAAGGTGAGCACAGGAAATATTTGGTGTCCATGTAGTGAGAAGCTATGTATACAGCCAGCTAGCTGTGGAATTAAAAGCAGAATAGCTATAGCATGACATTCGTTAAGCTGCAGCAATGAATTGCAGTACAGGTTCTATCTCTCCACTCGGCTCAGAGAAAGCAGCAGCTAACACAAAAGGTGTAAACTGAGCAGTTTGATTTAATTCCTAATTAATATGCTTGTTAAAGCCTTTATATTTAATCCAGCTCCCTCCTTCCAGAGATCTGCTACAGCTTTCTAAAAGACAGCCTATTTGAGGATGTCTGAGCAGATAAAAAAATGGCTAAAATATTACTTTAGACAGGCAGAAATATGCATGTTTACACTGCTGAGGAAGATATTAAAATCTTGAAAAAAATGTTTGGAAATTGCTATAGTGGAATCTATTTCAGTACCATTCTAGAGTGGCCTATACCTAATGGTCACTGTTAGCGGAAAGTCAATTTTTCAGCATGCTGTCAGGTATGTCTCTTCTGACTGTTCAAATATACTTATGTATAGAAAATTACTTTCTATAAGGACTGTGGCCAGTTACACGACTTTAACAAGCGTAGGCACTCCTTTTAACATAACCTAACTTTCCAGTTACTGACTTTGTTATGTTATTTTCTATTTGTTATTTACAAATTTAGCATTTATGTATGACTATAGGCCAGGAATATTCAAAAGTACAACTAAGCAAATACATGTACGTGAATTTCAGCAGGCAAATTAAAGCACAAAATAACACTGAATTGTTTTAAACATATGACTAATGTCATAGGCTAGTTATTGAGCTTTGACACAAGATCAGGATGACATATATTTTGTTACTGCAATGGTTGCCCAAACCCAGAGCTCTCCCATGAAGTACAGCTTCACAAACTTACCAACTTTATTAGGTGAGTACATTAACCTCTCCCTGGCCATTAAGTAAAGAGTAGATCTTATTACTGTAGACCAGGCAGGCATACATAAGCACCATCTCAAGTGCTCATAGTTTTCCCGTAGGATGGAACAAATCCTTGCACCCAGCAGAAGTGAAGATCTAAACAGGCCTTTTGCTTGGACCACCGTCACACAGCAAACTCATCCTTTACATCCTTTCTTACTGTGACATATTATATCCAACAGAAGCATCTTTAAGTCTTTTGAATTACACAGATGCTTTCGATTGCAACCAGATGGCAGCAAATAAACTTATTTGAGGTTGCTTTCCAAAGACAGAATACCTTGTACAGAACCACTGTGTAGGCAGCAATTTTCAGTGTTAGTGTAATAAGGCATCCACTGTCTGAAAGGAAGTGCTAACATTCATTTGTGACTCTGAAAGACAAGGAGTGTTTGTTGTCCTAAACTAAATTATTATTTGAGAATATATGGAATATACAATATGCTTTAGAAATTCGCTCCTTCTTGATCTTCAGTATTCCTAGAAACCTTGGCATTGCTAAGTCCACTTACTGCCATCTTAGTCCACTTAGACCATCATATTCCAGATATTTTTGTCTGGAATCTATAGCCAGTTGTTAAGACTTTCCAATTACTATAGCTGTAGCTATAGTAATTATTTACCTCTGAAAACATTGCTACATTTCTTTTTAAAGAGCAAAATGGCAGACTTTTCAGCTTTTAATGACTTGTCAGAAAGATTTATGAATCCTCATGGTGGGCTAGAGTGAAATGATGCATTGGTAATGTTTGTAATATATATATTTAGCAGTCATAAAATGAGATTACACATACATTCTTACCTCTTGCCATTCTGTAGGATACCAGGAGGGTGGGCAGTCAAAGCGATTACAGGCTTGCACAAGGGACGGCTTGGGTTTATAGCACAACTCATCTGCCAAAATCACGGTCTCATTAGTTTCTCTTGATAGTAGATGAGAACAGAAGACGTCTCGCGTCTGCAGTCCAACCCCACAGGTAAGACTACAGGTGCTCCACTTCCCAATCTCCCACCTGTGAAAGGGTCGAGAGAGAAAACCTTAAGCATAGAATAAAGTCACCTTAATTTTTATCTCTTTACAATGACAGATGGAGTGAAGATGTGGTAAATGAAAGGAATCCTCCTTTTCTGATCACTGTCACCTTCTCGCAGCTGCAGGATGAGGCTAAGAAAAACATTTACTGTTTCTCTGCATTTTCAGTTCTTGTCAAAAGCTCTTGGACTTTATATCTCTGGGACTTCTGCAATATCATAGCAACAGTTTTGTGTCCTAAATTCAAAGTTTTTGGTTAGCAGGAGCCTGGCCAATGTATTTCAATACTGAATGGATTTAATTAGATGGAATTTCTTGTTTGGATTTTTTTTTTTCTGTCTTTACCAAAAAAATACGAGGATATTAACAAAGTCCATTAAAGGAATGTATTAGTGAATGTCTGAGCAGGAATTTCTTCCAGAAAATCAGGTTGTGGTTTTCCAGACTGACTTTTCCTTGTTGTGGAGGTAGGGAGTGCTAAGGCCTTGGGAGATCAGGAAGATCCGCTTCAACCCCTGGGTGAACACCTGTCACTGAGCCAGCCATTCCCTGCACTAGCTAAGTAAATCCTGCACCACCAGGATTGTTGATGAATGAATTTCAGTGTTCATCATGTTAAAATTGGATTTCTGCTGAGTCGTACTCAACACTACCTCTAATTCTCTCAGCCATACATAGAAAATTGCTTAAAATACTAGGTCTTCCACTCTTATACTTTACGAGAAGGCACTTCAAAGATATGCAGAAATGTGTACAAAAAATTTCCTGTATTCAGAATGAAAATATACGAGAAGAGCCTTCCCACCAACTTTAAGCAAAACATTACTCTGACCTAGTTATAATCCTGCATCCAAAATGAATGCATGAGAGCCAGATACTGCCACTTTTTCTAATCCTGAGGAATAGCTTCCTTTCCTGCATGACATTATTGAAACTGATTGCTGGGAGAGTAAATTAAACATTCAGGACAAGGAAGGCTTAGAGAACATGCCCTTGAAGAAAGCAAATCCAGGCAGAAACTCAAGAGACTTATCATGAAGAAAGACACCCTCAGGCTCCAAGCAGGATAGAGGCAGACAATAAAGGAAAGTTATGAAACATTTAAGCAGCATGAAGCAGAATTTGTGGAAGAAGTAGAGAAAGAACACTCTGACAGTCTGAGATCAGCAGTCAATAGAAACTGCTCAGCACATTTAAAATGCATTATGTCGGTAAAAAACATTATGGAAATAATTATTCAAGGTTGTGCCACCATACAGTCATAGAATGATTTTCATTTGTTTATTTTATAAAGTCGTTTTGCACATTTGTTTCCTCCTTCTCAGTAACACCTATAATAAATTGAAACAGCTAGTAGGTAAGAAATATATTTTCCTCCATAAATGGTAATGCTGATGGAGAAAAATGCCACATAGCTTGCCTTCTGTGCTCCATCTGCTGATGACTTTCTCTGATTTTATAGCAGGACAGAATATGTCTTGAGCATCACTGTAAGCACTAGTGACACTAGTTCAGCCTTAGTTTTGCTAGTAACAAAGAGAAAAATCCGTTTAACCCTTCCTAACAATGAACATATCTTGCATACTGAGTTAAAAGTTGCCATGGTCACTTTCCAGGCTGTAATATGCTGAAGACCACTAAAGCCTGATATGTGTACTGGGAGCTATTTAGCAGTGGAGTAGGAGTGACATCTGGCAGCCAGTTAAACTAATCTGGAGTATGTTCTCAATATGAACAATCTTTGGGGAGAGGTCTTCTCAGATTTTCCCATAAAATTGTCAGTCAGAATTAATATGGATATCAGCTACCCTTCAGTTTTGGCACAATCTAAAATAGGATATTTGAGTAGGTGCTGAAAAGAAGGCATTTTCTTATTCCAGAGTCTATTTTGATACATGGTTAGTTGCCAGATTTTCTTTTATTCAAGTGATGCTAATAGCTGTTGCCTCCAGCAACTCATTGTTTGTTATTGGTATAAGTGCACAATGTTTCTGTTGGCAGTTCACAACAAAGTGGCTAGCAGGCCACATAAACTCTTTGGACATCTTGGCTTCTGCAGAAAAGAGAGCCTGTTTCTTCTTCCAGAAAGAAATGTTGTGTTTGAGTAAAAAGAAAGGATTTGTTTTTCCAGTGTTTGAAATTTCATTTGCAGGTTGAATCTGTTGCCTTACCCATAACAGTGGTTTGTTCAAAATTCCTTCCAGCTGCTTTAAGCAAGAGACTCTTTGGAGGTGACCAGGAAATATGAGGTCAAATTCTCTCTTACCCTTGCACTTTCATAGTCCCCAGGGACTTTTAGGGGCTTTCATAGATACAAAGAATATAACGCAGAGCAGAGACGTGTAAAGTGGCATGGGGTTCTGCAAGTAACAAAACCCATAAATGATATATAGGATTGGCAGAATTGTGGACTACTACAAACCAGAGAGAAGATCATGACAATCTTATAGAACGGAATCACAGGGCTGTAGAATTATAACAGCTAAAAGTGCTTGCAACACTCTGAAGTGATAGTTGTGTAGATCTTACAATACTGGGTTTAAAATCAAGTAGGACATAATCTTGTCCTTAAAAAGGTGGATATGGTAGTTACAGGATCAATCTAAAGGAACCTTGTGCGAGTAGAACTGGCATCTTTGTGAACTAACTGCAGCGGGTTTTGGCAGCTGAAAGCCATCCTGTATTGCTTCCCAGAGGTCGGTGAAGAAATTGCATGTTCTTGGTCCAAAACTTTTTATCCCTCCTTATTTCTCCTGCACTGGTGCCCAAAGCTATACTATATGCAGCAACAGAGAAACAATATCTTTTTGGCCTTTTCTACAGCAGGACTTTGGCACATCTGTGTGTCTAAACATCTGATTTGTCCTAACTCTTGGTCTATCAGTTTATCAGTTGTCTGTCTCCATCTCTTAAATATCTAAGCAGAGGCTGACATACATACAATTCATTGAATAATTTAACTGATTGAAGGAAAATTGTATTAATACAAAACCACAGAGACACTTAGAGATGGCTAACAGAGAGGAACGCAACAGGAAAATGGCAGTTCATAGGGCTAGATGTGTTGAAATGAATATGTGCATACTAGTGATACATGTATTTGAATACACATACACGAAAGTTTTTGAAACGAACATAAATGAAGATGAGTTTCCAGCGGAAGTTTATAGGGAGCACAGGATGGTCCCAAAATACAACTTATTTCAAGTATTATCACAAATTTAGAATACAAAACTGGCCACAGAAATTTTCACTTTCCAAATGAACAATCTCCTGCTCATTGCAGGCTGTTGTGATGCCCTCGTAGCTTGTTTAATAAGGAGACATACAATGTACGTGAAGATGGGCACTAAGGAGTGAAACTGATCTGACTGCTTAACGCAGTAATTTTCCTTTAGGTTTTCTTATACAAAATGCTGAGGGTGTGGTTTAAAAACTAGACATAAATCCATGAAAATTCCAATCAACCAGAGCACTAAAATTCTTGCACTTCCAGGAACTATCAATGTTCTATTATATCCAAGCAGTTCAAGTGAAGAACTGAAGAATCAGGTGAGAAGGACCTTGTTCCTGACTCTTTGCTGAACTCCAGAGGTGGCTGACACCACAACTGCTGAAACATGGGCTTGCTTGTGAGTATTTAAATATACCCTTTGAGTCTAATGGGAAGACTCAAGTGCTGGGCTGGGTCATACCGTTGTCCCACGTGTCTCAACCTCTCATTTGCAAATTTGTAACAATATCTTCTTTTTTTTTTTTTCTCTTGAGCTTTGTCCATGTTGCCTGCTTTGCTTGTGGTCCTACAGCAGGGATGTTCTTTACTCTCTGTACTTACCTGCTGTCTCCCACAACAGGACTCTCAGCTTGAGAGAAGCCTTTAGGCTCCTGTTGAATAACAACAGCGACAAGGCACTGTTGCCTCAGTTTTGAAACATACATCTCATTGTTACAAGAACTGGAGCCCACATAGTAATTCTGCTAGCTAGGTAGACCAGAAAGTGGCAATAGCTAGTAAGCAGCTACTTATGGAAGGAGAAGGTGCTAGAATTATGACTGTTGCCCCAGTGGAGCCATGAGACTTGAAAACAAAGCACTCTTGCACTCCCATAGTCAGTCTAGAAAGAGTAAATGATGCAGACAAACTTGAAAAATGTATAGTCTTGAGCCAAAGCACTATGGACCTAACAGCTTTGGGTCAGTCCCTACATACACAGTATATATGGTAAACCCCAAAGCATTCTGAACTGTTAGGTGTTACAAGTAAAGAATATTTCCTAGAGATATATAATTTCATCCTGACAGAATCCCTTCAAGCACTGCCAAGAAAATTGAACACTGCACAGGAAAAGTAAACACAGTTCTACACAAAGATCTCCCAAACTAGTTCTAAAAAATGAAATTATTGTCATTTTTATGTGGTTAAACCATATGAAAGTGATACAAGAGAACTCTTCTTATTTCTAAAATAAACATTCATCAGTGTTGAGAGAGGTTTGCCTGGAAGCGTCTTACTTAACATCTGACACCTGCCTGCACAGAGATGTTCCTCAGTGCACACGGGCTGGGTGGCAGCTGTGTATATGTGCATGCCACAGACTCAGTAAATCACATACTAAGTCAATACTGGCTTCCTCTTGGTCCTTTGTTGGCCTGTGTGTTCTCCACTGGACCCTGCAGACTGTGAAGTCTACTTGGAGCCCATACACCTCCTTTTCCTCTTTTCCTCTTCCTTTTCCCTTTCCTTTTTTTCCTTTTTTCCTTTTTTCCCTTTTCCTTTCCTTTCCCCGTCTTTGTGGCAAATATTTGTTTCATAGGTGTGAAAGGCCTTCTTCAGGCTGCTTCAGCAGATTCACCTTGGGCTGAGTTAGTATCCTCAGTATCAGGTCTTAAACACCATCCAGAATGTGATCTTAAACTTTGGACAGAGTAGGGAGTTACTGTCAATATTGTTTGGGTAGCATACTTTCTTCCAGTGAAGCTACAGGACCAATATGAGGACTCCCAGATCAGTTCCTGCCTTTTAATGAAATTAGTCTCAAAGGAAGTGGCATGAAAGGTAAGAATTTAATCAACCAATTCTCCATCCATCTGTTAAATCACTCAGTAAAATCAGACTGTTCCTTTGAAATGAAGCATGAGAGTTAAGACCTCCACCTAGGTGTTTAAACACGGATTTGAGTCTTTAGAAAGTAATTTTTCTACTGCCGTGGTTCAGTTTGTGTGTGAGAACATTACAAATATACATACAGAATGTACATACCTCAGAGGAAAACTGAGATTTAACTAAGCTTTGAAAAACTTACTATTTGCTTGAGAAATAAAAATGAAAAGGCAAACTACTTTTCAATTAGCAGTAGCAAACAGAAGAATAATTTACACCTAGTTGTTGTTCAGTGCCAGGCTGACAGAATCTGTTGTTCAGTGTTGTTCTGTTCACTAAAGTGTCAGGAAGGGAAAGTTTCAGAGGATCATTGTGTATATGGGAGAGTGACGTGCTTCTCTTCAGAAAGCATCTTACTTGCAAGTGAAGAGACTCCATTAAAGAGATGCTTATGCAGCCAACACATGCAAGCAGATTTAAGGTTCAATCAGAGCGCTCTGGAAGCTGACAGAAGTGGCTTGCATTCACTCTGTAGACTTATTGGTGACAATTAATCTTGCAGCTCATTATAGCTGATGGTGGCAAGACGGCAATATTTATATAATAGAGTCAAAAAGAGGAAAAGAGAGGAGGGACTCAAAAATCAGAGAAGAGCAGAGGGTAAATGGAGTACGCAACAGCTCTACAAATGGCCATGTTTGTTGCTGGAGTAAACTTTGATATGCTTCAAGCAACACAGTCAGGTTCCTTACAGTAAAACACATATGCCGTCCCTTGGCAGAGAACATCAACCATTACAGGAGGTCAGAAAAGAGGGTCTGTGTTTTTCTGCCAACAGCTGGAACAGTGGGAGGTTGTCTAGTGGGTCTTCCAGGGAACTACTGGAGATGTAGAATGCATGAACCACAGAGAAACATGAAAACAGAACTTCAGGTAAGTGAACTGATTTGGCAGAGAACTGTTTTGAGAGATTAGTAGACATACCAGCTACTGAACAGACTTTTACTGTGTATGAAAACTGTGGCATTGAGATGAACTGTATGAAATGCCTGATAGCAATGGCTGTCATTGATATAGCTACACAGATTAGATTAGGCTTGATAGATAAATGAGTACCAGTAGTTTTCCTGAGTTTACATTTGGGCTCATGCTTAAAACAGCAACTTCTTACAAGGAGGTTGTTCAATATTTTATGTGAGATACAAGGAAAATAGGTCCTTGGTAGCTCCTTTTAAAAATGGAGATAGGAAACAGTTGAGGAACAGAGTAATTTAGTGTAAAGGAGGAAACCTGCTTAAGAAGTAATATGGAGAGGTTTGAGGAATAGTCAGTAATTGCACAAATTGCACTTGTACGGCAGCAACTTAATGAATAGTGAAGGGAAGAACACACAGTTTGGGAACTACAGTGGAGCAGGATAATATCCCTTTCCCTAAACCTGTACTGAAGTAATATCAAAACACAAGAATCACTAATTTATGAAATAAATTGTGCACATGAGTCCATGAAGTGCTCTTACGTGGTTCTTCTGCAAAGGAACAGAGGGACAGTTTGCCACCCTGCTGCCCTTGACAGAGTTGCTTTACGTCAAAGACTCCCTGGCTCTTTTAACACTGCTTGTTTCCATGCCGGATTGTCTCACCAACTGGACTGTCTCAAGACCTTTTCTTAAGCCTAACTTTATGCCATATGGAAAGAGTTAAAAACCAGCTGTTCCTTAAGGTGAAATCGACAAGCTTACAGACACCGGAAGACAAAGGAAGAAAGAGCTCAGCAGGTGAGAAAGTTGTGCAATGAACTGATTATTTGTAATCTGAAATACCAGTTAGATGAAGCATTTTAAAAATGACATAATTGAAAATGTATGTAGATGGCACAGAAAGGATATACAGAAAGATGGACTTCACAACCTGTAAGAGCAATATTCATTAATATATAATTTTGTCCCACAGAATAATACAATTTTCCTAATACCTAAGGCTGCCTTTGCAAAATGATCAGCGCAGGAAAGACTTAAAGGAGATGTCACTGGGCTGAATGGACAAAGAAAGCAGATTCGTGAATGAAACAGTGTTCAGATAATAGCGAGTGGGCTTAAATAATTCTCCAGCAAATCCAAGTTTTATGAGCAGCACTGCCACAAACCCAGCAGATAGCATGATCTTCTTGCTCACTTGGCTGGTGGCATTACAGGCATAATATTTTCATTAGGATGAACTGTTCCTGAACTATTTTGCCAGTGCAGAAGGTACAAACAGGCTGTCTCTCAAAATCATGCACACAAAGTTTTTCCCTCTTTGTTTGTTTGGTTTTTTTTTAGTTATGTGGAGAAAACAGTTGAACTTAGGTATGTATATCTATATGGTACTATTAGTGAACTCAGGAAACTCCCACTGCCTGCTTATGTTCAGTTCTCTTCAATGCCTTTCTTGCAGCATGCTGTTAATAAGGCATTGCAAGAATTCGGTTCCAAGGGCACATCCAGAGTGTTTCCTTTTTACTTTCCCCTTTGAGATACTGATACTCTATTTAGTAACTCATTCACCCTTTTGCAATAAAATGTTTTTCCTCATATTGACGTGCAGAGATCCAAACATGCAGGGGCAGCTCAGAGTGAGGAGGCTCTAAACTCATGTTACATCCATAAATAAATAAACAAAGCAACTATAGTAACAACCATAGTATTCAGATTAAGGGGAGTGTCAATCAAGATGTGATTCTGACTCAAAAAATGCATGGAAGGAAAACTTATTGCCTTCAAAGTTATGGTGTTACTATGTGTATAGGCATATTCGTAGTAAAACACTTCATGTCTCCATTTTAATAGTTATATCAATATAGATTTGTGTGCAGAATCCACAGACTACAGAATGGTGACTTAATGCACTTCTCCTCTAACTTTTCCTGAATGTGAAACTGGCTTCTTAGGTCTTGGAGTAAAGAATTCTTTAGATGGTACAGTTTGGCTCCTCATGGGAAGGGAAACAAACTTGTCTGACCTATCTGAACACTTTTTTCAGATGAGGAACCATGACAGTGTAACTACTATAGTTAAAAAACAAAACAAAACCCAACCAACCAACCACATTAAACCCAAATCCTCCATCCAATATAGTTGCAACGTCACAAATCTGTGGATCCACAAAGTGGGTATTAAACGCATTGCTGCTCCACTCTGTGTGAGTGGTTTAAGTCTTTTCCAAGGCTGTGAATGACCAAGATCTAACAGCTGGTTACAGTGTAGAATAGATCAGATTAGTCACATTTCTGATGGGTAACTGCACACCATAAACTCTACTCCATCAGTTAAATGTTCAGTGCCTAACAGTGTCAGCAGAAAGGCCAAAGGAATGGAGATCACATAACTGAAGATGGACATTTTCATGGATGCAAATAGGAGGGCTTGCTCTGTTTTTGCATATGTGATAGACCTACTTAGCAGATACAGCACTCTTTGTTTCATCAGTCTGGCTCCTTCTATAGATGTTTAACTCACTCCAAATTGAATGAAAATGAAGGCATTTCCTCCATTTATTTTATGTGTGAATCTTTCTCATCTCTAAGTATGGTACAGAACTGTACAGTGTATTTTCAGTACTTAGGAACATATTTTTATTCTCATTTTACATAGATTTGCTTTCCATCCATGTGGTTTACTGTTTTGAAAGTATTCCTCGGACTACTGCCATAATAAGCTACTTCAACAGTACTGTAAATGGAAGATACAATGGTGTTGTTCTTCTCTTCCCTTTTTAAAGAAAGTGATGAAACACAGTAAAATTAACCATTTATAAAACCCTGTAGCTTATTTCACAGGTTGTCACTGCAGTGAGAGAGTTAACCCTGGCCATTATGCTACAAAACATTTGACTTAATTTCACGTTTACCACAAAAGCAAAGACGTAATCTTCATTGTCACTGTTCGGAAAGCTTTCTTTCGGGAGTGAAATCTTGACGCAGTAAATCAACACTCAAAAAAATTTGAGAATAAATTTAGACAAAAACTAAGAATTAGAAGTTAACATACGAAATGCTGAAGCAAGAGCATATTTGTTCAAAATACCAAAACATATCAAGTGGCAGTGAATAATAAGTTCTGGTTCGCACCATCATCAGGGAAGAGAAGGCTGGAGAGAAGTAGACTGCATTAAAGTGACCAAAACTGGGAAATCACCAGTGCTAGGAAAAAAAAAGAAAAGAAATTGCCCTCTGCAGAGAGACTCATTAAGTCCCTAGCATGACTTTAAGTTCATACTCATCACAAACAAAGCTATAAAATGCCAGTAGTAGGGCATGATGAGATTGTTTCTACACAAGGGTGGAATAACTTCGTGAAGCTTGTGCCCTGGAGATTTGTGTGGAGGAAAATAATCTATCTGGACATATAGGATTCTGAATAAGAAGTGTGATCCATCAGTCTTTGAAGTAAGAAAGAAATATAAGTTACATAAGAATTATTTACAATTACACTCTAATATTTTATGATCATAGTACTCTGAATTGAATATAAGCTGAAATGGAGGAAAATGTCTGAGTGAAATCCTACCTAACAAAGGAATCATCATATTATTTTAAAAAGCAAAATGCCTTGGAAGAGATCTGAAACTGCAGACTAAAAGAGTTGGAGGCAGGCTGTGACAGCAGCTCCATAACTGTTCCACTGATCCTGGTAACTTGCAATTTGCTTTGCCTCACATTTAGATCCAACATGTGGTTGACAAGGACCACTTCCTATGGGTCTCCTTGGTGACTTCTCTATAACTGCAGCTGAGTAAGAGATACCAAGGTGCATGCAGTTACTGCTCCACCACAGGCAACACATCCAGTGAGAAATGGGAAGGGTGGGCTATTAGGCACATCAGGGTCACAGTCAGACACATCTTAACAACTGGAGAGGATACAAAGGGGGAGATTATTAAAAAAGAAAGGGAAAAATAGATATTTTTATGCCATAAGTTAATACATTTTAAAGGCCAGGGTGGGGTTACAGTTGTGGAGGGCAAGCATGCAGGTAAGGCAGGTACGACACAAAAGAGCCACCTAGGGATGGCAGCATATTTAGACATTTTTGTATAGTCCTTTCTTTAGCCAGTAAAACTAGAAAAAAGAAAAAAGGATTATGATTCTCTCAGTGAGCCCTGGACTCCTTTTCAGTGGCTTCTCAACCTAAAGGATTCAGATAAGGGTGAATCTACCCTGCCTGACAGTATATTCCTTCTAATGTCAGATTCTCCAACCTACTCCATCAATGGTTCAAGCTGTGGCCTGTGATACCAGAAGACTGTGTGAGCTATAACTGAGGAGGTTGTCAAAGACATTTTCAATGCACTTCAATTCAAAATAGACTTAAATACATTCCAATTTAAGTAACAGTCAGGGGTTTGTGAGGGGTTGAAAATCTTTCTGTGGCACAGAGACAGTAATTCTAACTTAACACTTCTGAGAAAATACAGCAACAAAATAAGAAGTGGTATCTCCTGCCAGTGAGGCTGTCTTGCAATATCTGTAGACATGATGGCTTGCAAATCTTTTAACCTTTTTCATGACCTAGACAGAGATGTTCTAATATTTCACCTGAGCAATGCAAAATACATATGTGTTGACATCATCCCCCACACAGAGGTCACCTCTAGTGAAAGCCTTGGCCTTTCTGCACATATTGAACTCATTTCAGATGGTCGATGGGGGCACATCTTAAACTAAATCTGACCTACCAGCAACCTAATGCCTTATATCTTCAAATGCATTGAAAAATATGCTGATTTTTCTCCTCCTTTATAGTTTGACTTTATCTGTGAAATGAAATAGAGCAAAACAAATGGACAAAATTGCATTCACAAAATGTTAAAATAATAATAGGTAATCTATTGCACAAACACAAAACAAGGTGATGCAGGGGAAAAAAAGAAGGAAATTAAGAGGAAAAAGATACTGTGTAATGAGCTTGATCCTTCAGCCAACTATCAGAATCACTCATATGTTCTTGCTAACAACAGAGGCTTGAAGGAATAAAGAGAGAGTGTTGGAGTAAAATGGTGTGTTATATCTAGAACTGTCGACTTTTTCTTCATTGATGTTTTTTCTTTTCTTTTTTTTTTTCCCTTCAGTTTTGCATCCTTTAGCTGGTCTTTGTTGTACAGGAATACAAGTTCAGTTTTGAAAATATGCAAGAACAAAGCTGTAGAAATTGCCTGGAATTTTCTCCATTTTTAGCCATCTGGCTTTCATTGCTTTTTTTCTCTTTCCACTCCTCCTTACATGTTTAGCAAATCTTTTCAACACGCATTGACCAAGTTTTTGAGTAGTTATAATTAATAACACAGTTATAACATTCTCTTTCACCCCTTTGGTATAGTTTATTGGCTCACCACGAGGTACTCATGCTGTTGTTGTCATAAACAAGAGCAATTATATCTGATTAGATGATGACTGTCTCTGTATTTGGGGTTGTGGAGGCTGAGAAAAAGACACATTTTGGATGTGAGTCATTTTGTTGTTGAAAATAGTACAGTCAACATTGAAACAAGGGCTTTCTTATTGTTTTGGGAGTAATTTAGAATACAAACATAGCAATTAGTAAAACTGAGTGATCTTCCCTTTCACAGAATCATAGAATCACAGAA
>NW_009734580.1:100657-101498 GCF_000703405.1 Apaloderma vittatum | reverse complement strand
GGACCAGCTCAGCCCACGGTGTCCCACCCTTCGACTCCAGCACACGCGAGGCAGAGGTTTGCACCTGGAAGACCACGAGAGATTTTGTGACAAAGGCTGGTTTCTGAACTTGGAAGTTTTCAGAGCTCAAGGGGCAGCGGGTAGAGACTAAGGAGGGACGAAAGTCCTAACAAAAGGCTGAAAAATAACGTTGAACCCCCGGAAGCATCGTGCCAGAGACTGGAGGACCTCAGGAGTGAGGGCAGAGCTGTCGGCAGGGTTCCTACCACCCTGCCCATCCTGGGCCACCACGATCCATCCTCTCAGGGCTCCGCAGCCTCGTGGGGAAAGGCAAAGGCACAGCTCTGTCCTCCATGTTTATTCTATCACTTGCCATAGTCCTATAAGCTCTGGCTCATGGCCCCCATAAATCTTTCCCTGGGTGAACAACATGTCCCTTTTCCATTCAGGGCTGCTCTTCCACAGTGTAATTTCATTTCCTTATGTGCCGTGGCGCTAATGTGACGGATAATTAACGAGCATTCCCATTCAGGCCTTGGAGAAGCATGGCCATGCTCCTCCATCTTCTTCCTCTTCCTTGATTGCCAAGTGGGGAAACTGAGGCACGCAAAGGTGCAGGCTTGAGGTCGGTAACTGCTTGCAGAGCTTGCTGGCCAGTCGGACACGGCTCAGCAGAGACCGGCACCGTGTCTGTAGCTGGCAGGCTCTTGGCAAAGTTTTTTCTGCCTTCTCAGGGGAAGAAGCCCAGGTTAAGAGCAGACGGCTTTTCACACCCGCCCAGGTCTAGAGCTCTTCACGTAACCACGAGACTCCGGCACTGACATAACACAGTAGCAGCGAT
>NW_009734580.1:100262-100598 GCF_000703405.1 Apaloderma vittatum | reverse complement strand
GCGGGTTCCAAGCCAGCTGGACTCATCCACACCTAAAAGCCCTCGACACCAGCAAAATCGGTGCCACAGCAACGACACAGCAACGGCAGCGGCTTTGCCAGTCGCGGATCAAAACCCTTCCACCAGGTCAAACCCAGCCACCTTCGCAAGGAGCCATTCTCAGATCACCCCCAGAGAAATTCTGCAGGTGAAGAGTCTCAGGGATGGTGACACAAGTACATGTGCACACATACATGCGTGTGGGTACGAGTGCCCTGGTGCCGTCACCTCTCTGCCCAGTGATGCGGCACCTCACAGCTGCAGCCAGTTTGCTATTAAAGGCGAAACTAATAATCC
>NW_009734580.1:99872-100202 GCF_000703405.1 Apaloderma vittatum | reverse complement strand
ACAGCCCCCGAGCGATGCCAGGGGGGTCCCAGAGCACCCCCGGCCCCAGAACGGGCAGCCAGGCTGCAGGTAACGTTGCCATCTAGTGGCTTCCCCACCCCGAGCTGAGGGAAAAGCGGCACTTTTGGGAATATTTGGGAAGAGGATGGAGGGGTGATGAGGCAGCCCAGGTGTGCTGATACCCAAAAGGCACCGGGTGGCACCCCACTGGTTCCCACGCACGGGGAGCAGCAAGAACTGGGCTCATCTGAGGATGCAACGGACAAGCTTCAGCCTCTCCCTACAGGCAGCAGCATCCCATCCTCTTCCTCAGCAGCTTGGACAGTGCAG
>NW_009734580.1:99514-99797 GCF_000703405.1 Apaloderma vittatum | reverse complement strand
GCAGCTCCTCCAACCTGTGGCAACGCCTAAAAGCAGCTGAGACCCCCCAATTCAGCAGGCAGGGAGCCCTGGGCTATTGTACAGCTCCGAACTGAGCCTCCCTCCAGCCCGAGGGCAGAAGGTGGAGGCTTGGCTTAAACCTGGCAACACCCAGCCGCCTCTGGATGGTACCTGATGGGCCAGATTCCTGCCAAAGCATCTTTCTTGACAGAGCTTAAGATCAAAGGAGGATGGGGCCGAGTACGTGTGCGGCTCCGCACCCGGCTGACAATCGAGTACGGCC
>NW_009734580.1:92561-99404 GCF_000703405.1 Apaloderma vittatum | reverse complement strand
CGGCGGGGAATCGAGCGCGGGAGCACGCACAGAGGTGTGAATTCACAGCACGGGGGATGACAGCAGGGCAGGGGTGCAGGGTCCTGAGCCATCACCCACACTTCTTGGGCAGCACTGACCCTCCCCGCTCCCTGCACCCACTGCCCATATCCCCTCGTCCCTGCCTCCCAGACCATGAGAAGCTGAGCTTCTTCGATGCCCAGAGGGGGAAGTCCCAGCTCCAAAGCGCCTGTTTGGGAGGAACTGGGGGGTCACCCCCAGCCAGACTCACGCCGCTGGCTCCGCAGTCTGGGGCACGGTGCTTTTTTGGGCCTGGTTTCCAGAGAAAAGGAATATTGTATTGCTCACTCTGCATTTGCTGGCCTGACACAGGCAGGCATTCTCACAACAAACTCCCTACAAATTCGGCACAAATGTCTTTTTTTTTTCCAAACTTGGAGGGAACCAGGCTCTGCCACGTCAGTACCTGTTTCACCCTAGAGAAGCAGATAGATGGATTCTTGCCCTATCCACCAGAATAAAGCCAGTATTACCACAGAGAAGTCTCACAAAGGAGAAGAACTATTCCAGGATGAGACTTGGGATTCCTCTGGGAACCCTAAAGGAAGTGGTTTGGGGATTACCTGCCCCAGAATAAGCTCCTGCCTGTCCCTTCATCTCCTGCGCTGCCATACATCCGCTCAAGCATCAGGATTTTGCCTGTACCCAACCCCTTTATCTTTTTACCACTTAACTATTTTAAAACTGTCCTTGTTCTTACTATCTCAATGCCTCTTTAAAAGCTTTATTAGCCTCTCTAAGATGTTGGTAGCAACGTCATCTTGTGGCAATGAGTTCCACACGGCTTTCACGTGATTTCTTTCTGGATGGAGATGCTGAGACCGACACTTCTTCTCATCCATCAGGAGCCACTGTCGTGGCGATGCTGGCAAAAGCCTTTTGCAGCTCTATCTCTGCATCTCACACATGCACGGAGCCTGTGCCTGCATTCCTCACAACATAGTCACCTTGTTTGGCTGCTCTCTGATCCATCTCGGTTTCTCTCCTGCTCTGGAAAACACACCCACAGGAAGGCAGCCACCTCGCCTTTCCCCTGTCACCTCCCTGTTCCCCATGGCAGGAGAGGCATCGCTCCCTGCCCGCTTTGATTGTGGAAGAGGACGCAATGGCAGGGTGTTCACCCTCGCGCGCCCAGGATCTTTATCTCGTCAAAGGAGAGAGGAAGTGCAGAGGATTTAAATCGGGAGCTGGAAATTAAGTAGGGAACGCCACCGTCCAGCGCAACCTTCCAGCAGCCGTGGGTAGCGCTTCATCTGCCAGAATCCTTCCCTGCATCCCGGCGGTACCCGGGCATCCTCCTGGGGACCGGCTCAGAGCGTGCAGGTCCAAAGCCCCATCTCCCTGTCAGATCCATGCATCTCCTCTCCCCCAGCACGTCCACGCAGTCCCCAAGTCCCGGGGCTCCAGGAGCGTGTGCCACACATTGCCCAGGCTTTGCAGGACCATTGGAAACGTCCGACTCTGCCAGCCAGGTCCTCTCTGCCAAAGGCTTCTCCATCCACAGACCGCCCTAAGCCAGGGGAGATCGTCACATCTGCTCAGCTCAACGTCCACGGCCTCTTCTTTTCCTGCTGCAGGGCATGTCCCTCGCAGTCAGCACCCACAGCAGTTTCTGGCCCCCAGCACAGCCGCAGCACGGGTCAGCGCTGGGCATTAAACCACTGGGAAGGACGGGGGTCCGGGCTGGCAGCCGACACGCGGGGCCCTGGGGACTGTGCTGCAATCCCAGCCCTGCTCAGCTGTGTTTACTTCCCCTCCCAGCTTTCTTTGCAAGCTCCTTGGGGCAGTGCTTGTTACTCAACACAGAGCCCCGCTCTCTCCCTCTTGGGGTTTCTTTCTGCAACTGTGAGCTAATGCTTTTGCCAGAGATGATGCCCAAGATTAAAAAAAGCCCAAAACCCAGGCTATAAATCCCACCCAAACCGGGATCCTAATCTCCATGAGCATTTTTGAACACGCAGGGTCAATCTCCAGGAAAACCCCGACTGAATTGCACACTCTGGGTGAAGTTCAGCGTTCTCCACCCCGCAGTGTCGTGGCTATGGAAAAGGCCACTCAGTCCAAGAGGGGATGGTGATGCTATCCAAGCAAACCAGACTCCTTGGGTCCCTCCCAGGGGTCAGCTCAATGCCAGCCCGTAGCCAGGCAGCAGCTGAAATTTGTGAAAGGATCCTTGCTCCCATCCAGCTGCAGTTTTGGCTCCTGATGCTCGTTCTCTAAGGGTACAGACGCAGCCCATGTGAGTCTCTGGGAGTGCAGAGCTGTCACCAGCACGCAGGCAACTCCCAAATGTCTTCTCCGGGTGCCAGCCTGCTCCACGGAGGCGTCGCTCTCCTCTAGACTTTAAATCTTCTCACGGTGGCCAGCAAGCCTCTGAAGCTCACAGCTCCTGTTCTGGGTGTCGATGGAAACAGATACCGACCACGCAAGCAGCGTTGTCATCTCACGGTTTCTTTAGGGTCCCTGGGAGATATCCACTTGTTTTTCTTATTTTCAACCAGCCTACAAAGCTCTTGGGACAGAAATCACTTCTTCTGCCTTGCACTGCACCTTGCCTGACAGCAGAGTGGTTTGTGCCAGGGATTCTTACAGCAACTGGAATAAACCAAGGATGTTCCTTAACTATATGTAATGGCACCTTCCGCTACGCTCGTACGGCACCTAGAGCCAACCTCGGCCGTGGCTGGTAACCCAAAGAAGTAGAAATGGAAATGGCACGTCCATGAAGGCCAAGAGCCAGCTTTAGTTTTGCTGTAAGATAACCAGAAGAGCAGCCGTCCGAGACAAACAAGTGTGACACGGTCACGCTTTCCACGCAGGCTCGGCTGTGATTAATCCCCGAAGCCTGCCAGGGAAGCGCGCAGCCAAGCAAAGGCGGCCTTTGATGTGCGGCTTGGGGATTGATGAAACCGAAGCACACTTAGCCCAGCGTAGCTCTAGGGTGGCCGGAGGAGAGGAGGGGGAGGGAAGGGAGGAGGAGTGGGCAGATAGTCAACCTGTCTAATTCGGTGCGTTATACAACTCACCCTGATGGACTCAGAGCAATGCCTAAGGTACATAATAAAAAAAAAAAAAATGCTGCAGAAATTTAATTTAATTTAATTAAATAAAGAAAAAAAAGGCCGGCGAGAAGAAAGGATTGTCCCAGGAAACTTCCCCTTGCCCAAGGGAGGTAGCATGGCCCCACGGGTGGAAAACTAGTTTAGGGATTTGGGATCTGCTCCAAGCAAGGCTGCTAGCCCCTGTGTGGTCTTGGTCAAGTTCTCTTACTCCGTCCCACTGCTTCAGTGAGGTATCACTGGGGCTGGATGTCAGCCCACGGTGAGTCTGGCTGGAGAGCGCTCCGCAGAGGGAGAGCACGCTGCATCAGGGGGGCTTTTGCTCTCACGGACCTGAGGTTTTCGGCAGCCCAGAGGAGCGCCTGGCATCACCTTGCTGCGTAGAGCAGTGCTGGCAGGAGCACAGCTCCGCCGAGCAGAGGCAAAGAAGAAAAGGGATGGAGCCAGACAGGAGGAAGAAGTCACCTCGCTCATCACGTCTGTTATCCCGACCGATGTTTGACCAAATACTCTCAACGACGAAGCCTTGATACTCTTGCCACAGAATGGACCCAAGTTCCCAGCTGAAGACAAGTGCAGGGCTCTGGCTTTTCTAAACACTGCTCCTCAAGGCAGGAAGGGTTTCCACATCTTTCTGCAGCAGCACAAAGCTGGACATTTTTCCACCCTCGCCAGCTTGTCCTGCTCGAGGGGCAAGACAGAGCTCAACTGCTCAGTGCCCCCACCCAAGCCTCCAGCTCAAATCCTGCTCCTGAGCCCAATCCAGCTCTTTCTGGATTCAGCGAAGACGCAGGATCTGAGGCAGAGGATTCATGACCTGACCTGGGGATTTCCTTTGACTTAACCTCACGGATGCAATTGCAGCAACTCCATGATTAAGGCTTCGCAAAGATAAAACAGGGAAAGTAAACTGTACCTGCACGTTGTAGTGAGAGGATGTTAAATCTCACCCTGGCTCCATGATCTCAATCCTTCTCTGTGTCCCAGCACTCCTTAGCTAGCTGTCAACTTCTCTGGTCTGATGCTCTTTAATCTTAAAAAGAAAAAGCAGACTACATCAAAACCAGGTACTGGGTCCTTCAAAGCCCCAAACTAAACCGAGAGGAGCAGTGTGCACTTGATGGAATGAAAAGGATGGGGCTGGACATCTTGGTGGACACAGTTTACCTCTGGTGGTGTCAGCAAGGCTCAGTGGGTCCTTAGTTTGCCTTTTCCCAGCCCAAAGCTGCTTTCTCATGCTCCAGTCCCCAGCCAGGACAACGGCAGACAAGGATCCTCCAAGGGCTTTTGAGATCAAGGTTGTGATCTGAGCTGAAGAGTTTTCCCGTTGGCTGTTTTTTATTGTGGCTTGATTTAATTTGATTACAAATGTCTGTCACAACAAAAGCAAGAAGACAGAGAAACTTCAACTTGCGTTGGAAAAAACCCAAAAAACCAAACCCCACATGTTCTCTGACATAAACAGTTTGATGAAACCATTTATCAAATGTTTTTTCTCTTATCCAAAGTAAAATGTTTCCATGTAGCCCCCTTCCCAGAACCACACACAATATTCCAACCGCTTCTAGCCCTGGCCCTTTGCTTTGCGCATCCAGCATCCTCTGGGTAAGAAAAAAAGATTGACAAAACTTCCTGGAAACACCAATCCATGTGACGGAGGACACGGTGAAGCGATTCCATCCTCACACCCACCCCCGACCCTCCGTGGGCTCCAAAAGTACCCGTTGCACACGGCTGCTCCATCCCAGCACCCTGGAGGCTGTTTCAGGAGGCGCGGATGGAGCAGCCGTGCAGCACCATGGCTCATTTCTCCAAGAGATGAAATAACTCTTCTCTTTTCCAGGCAGGGGGGGAGAGAAGGGGACACTTAATAGCCAGGATGGCGCAAACTGCCTCAAGAAAAACTCACTCACCCCTTACCAACACTCGGAGCCCGTGCCTATTTCCAAAACAGAGCCTTTGTGGTTCTACAAAGGCTAGATGTCCTCTTAATTTCAAACGTTCTTCCAGTTTTCTTCCAGGACCAACAGGAAATGTGCTGAAACACCGTGAGAAAGCTTGTTCTTGTGGTTATGTCTGGCCCTAACCAGAAACAGAAGCGCCAGGAGGTGGGATGAGAGTGCTTGAAATCTCTCCAACTTCCCGTTACAAACGCTAAAGGTCTGCATGCTTCAGATGAACTTTTGGATGCTCCCATCGAGCTTTTGATGTCTGCCCTTCCCTGCTCACAAGGCGCTGAGAACAGCAAAGCAGCGGCAAGTGAAACAGTCTAGAGCGGCGATCCCCGAGGAGGCTGTGGAAGACCCTTGTCCCCGGGCGTGCTGCAGAGCCCGTCGGTCCCCAGAAAGAGCTGTGGCTGGTTTGGCTCCCCTGCTGCCACGAGCTCCGACAGCCCCGACCCAAATCCCTGCACGCTGGCCCAAGAGGCAATCTGTTGGAAGAGCTCCTGGGGTTGCCGCATCATGTCTCAACCTGACTGTTTTCGGCAGCTATGCACGTCTGAGGGAACATCATCACGCTCCAGCGAGGATGAGACTCAAAACACCCTTTGCCTTTCCACTCCTGGAGTCTAGAAAAATCTCCCTGCCTTAGACCCCCAAGATATTCAGTCAAGAGTTCACCTCTCAGTCGGATGAAGGAGGAAACCCAAACAGAGATGGGAACCCCAGGGAGAGCAGTCTGAACAGACATTGAGTGGCATCTCTTGAACGCCTTCAGTCACCTTATCTAACCCTCTGCACCAGCATCACGAGATGCTGCAAGAGCCGCATGGCAAGGAGACACCAAAGGCCTCATGGGTGGCTCCAAAGAGCCCAAGCCATACAGGTATTTCGGCATCCCGCTCTTATGTAAGCACCAAGGCCAGATTTCATGCCAGGGGATTCAAAGCACCATCAGCTCCCTCTATGGGTGGCAGAAAGAAAGAGAGACAGAGATGTGGCCTCTACCAAAGAGCCCAAGCGCAATGACTCATGTGTTGGAATGGCTGCTCTCTCCACCTGCTCAAGAGGAAGGCTCTGGTGACCATCCTCCTTCCGTTGACACTCAACGCTCGCAGGGTGAGCCCTGACCCCAAATCCTGTCGGGCTCCTGAGCGCAAGGAAGGCCAGCACCTTTGTGGATTTAACCCCAAAAACCTCAAGTAATGACGCCGCCCCTAAAGCAAAAAGGACTATCAACGCTCTTGGAATTTCTCGTTCAAAACAATGCGTCACTGCCGGAGCGAGAGAAGGACCAGCTCTAAGTGACTCGTCACCTGTCCAGCACCCCGGGCAGAGGTGGGGTGGCTCCCAGTGGTCCATCCCTCGGCTTCCGGTTTGCTCTGCCCACAGCACGCTGCCGGAGCGCCCGGAACGGCCGGCAGTGCCCTTTCCTGTGCATCCAGGTGTCCTGTTTGATTAGGAACAGGTTACCTGGATACGACGCTTCATCAAAGGGAACCCTGCGTTGATGGCATCCCGGGGATGCTTGGGTAATTGCAGGTTCCTGCTGGTTGGAGCCAGTTCAGGCTCTGCTGGGAATTGTTATGCTGGGGAGGAACACCACATGCAAAACGCAGAGAGGGGTGAAGAGCAATGAGCTTCCCTGAGCCTCCACTGAAGAGATGCCATCGTAAAAATATCATAAATAGGTGGCCCCAAGTACGACTTGTACTCTTGAACCCCGGCAGCCAAGGGAACCGGCAGGGAAAACCGGCCCACGGGCGGGGGCCAAAGCCCCGGGA
>NW_009734580.1:78940-92505 GCF_000703405.1 Apaloderma vittatum | reverse complement strand
GGGGGCTGGTCCCTACCACCGGGACATGCGGGGGGTTTTAGCCAGTCGTTGGCTTTCCTGGGTGATCCTCCTCCTCCTGAATGTTACCAGCCACATTACAAGAAAAGAAAGTGAAATTAATCAGACTTCACAGTTCGGAACAGCTCATGCTGCCTCGTCTCATTTTACTTTTTCCCAGGCTAAACCTACCCAGCCAAAGTACTTATTTAATTACTGTATTTTCTATAATCATCTGCTAGCAGCCCATAAATGCAAGTAAGGCTCCAGTTAGCAGTCACCAGCGAATTATGATGTGCTCGAAATAAAGAATCACTTAAGACCAGGATGGCCGGCACCCTTGAGACATCACCTATTATCTAATTTTCACCTGTTTGGTAATAACCTCAACCTTTTCTACGAATGCAGGGAAAGCCCTAATGCTTGGGGTGTGAGACAACTAATGGCTTGATTCGGCTCTTCTTTAGGCGGGTATTAACAAGAACCAACGGCCCTGAAGTCGAGGCAGATAAATAATGTGGGGTCAGAGTGGCTTTAGCTCAGCGCCGCTGCCGGGAGCTGCACCTTGACGAGGCCGAGCCAAGGGAATGGGATGTTCTCTCTGGCAGGGACGGGTTTATCCACTGACAGCGGGACGGAGCCCTACCTAGGGAGAAGCTGCTGGAAGTGGCCCTTTCCAAAAGCACCTGGGAATCAGCGCGATCCCAGCATGTCACACCCTCCCTATAACTCATCGGGAGGGCGGAGGTAGGAACAGAAAGGGTTGAGCAATAACCAGCTGTTTCATTTTGGGAAGAGTTTCAGGATTTTGAAATTTCTAACTCTTTCGGAAAGGAAACCCAAAAAAAAAAAAGTTGTTGACGTCTCCCAAAATCCAAAGCTGAATAAACAGCAAAGACCAAACCCCTCTCCCAGCCCCGCGCAGAAACCCTGTCAGAGTGTTTTGTTCCAGCAAAGTCTGGCCAAATATGATGCCTGTTTCATTCTATATTATAACTTTTTCTTTTCTGGAATTATTTCTTCTCAAAGGTCAGACGGTTTTGAAAAATATTTTCTTTTTGCCTTCTCAGTATTTTTTTTTTTGCATCAGGAAGTTTTTAAGGACAAACCTAGAATTGGTTGAATCCTGTTGATTTTCCACAGGTTCTTGGGTAACTCTTGAGATAAGGCTTTCCACCTGGAGATAAGTTGTCCAGGCATAAGGCTTAGGTCAGAAAAAGACTGAGCAGTCTAGATTGAGGCAGAGAGTAGTTACTTCCAGCAGAAAGAGAGAAACACCCGTGTGCATTATTCAGCCCTGGGATGACCACGAACTGCGTGGGGTAATATAATCCCAGGATCGCCAGGTTCAACATTTCCAGTAGAAATAGGAGCACTCCCTCACCATGGCTTCAAGGGATCTCATCTGGAACACAGCGTCTTCTTTCAATCATCCTTGATCAAGAAACCAGGGGTGGAGGAGAGCTACAAGAGGAATGAAGGGAATGGAGAGCCCTTCTGATGAGGAAGATGTTAGAAGACCTTGGCTTCCACAGAGAGATAAAAGGGAATGGTCTTGTTCCACCTAAAGAGAGGCACAGCCCAAGTACCCAGGGGGTGGAAGAGCAGCATAAAATTGAAGGACAACGTTGCTACAAGGACAGGTTTGTACAAATTGGACATTAATAAATCTAGGCTAGAATCTAGCAGGTTCCTTATCAGCCGCTTAGCCTTTAATGTATGTGAGAAATGCGAAGGGTGGCGTTTGTTTCACCCGGCTTTAGATGTTTAGAGTGAGGACGTCTGCACGGGGAGCACCTGGGGCTCTGTCTACAGCCCGTGGAGAGAAATGGGCCCTGGCAATTCCTCCCTCGGCTTAGGGAGACCGAAATGCAAGAAATGCTGATCTCTCGCAGCTGACTACAAAGGCAGGGGGCCGGGCAGAGGCTGGGAGAGATGCCCCAAAGAAGGGAGGTGAAACCAGCCCTGGGATCACACAGATCTCCAGGCGATGCCATGTACCCAGGAGGTGCAAGCGTGGAGCAGCACAAACCGTGTCTGACTGTGCAGCTCTGAGGTGTCCCTGGGAGATGGCCCCAGCCCAGGACAAGCGTCACAGAGATGAAAGGCCATCGGGACGGACTAGGTCAGAAGACAGTCCAGCGATGCTGGGCAGAAACAGCGAGGGCTCCATTAGCTTTTTAAGGAGAAAAAGGGAGGGCATGGAGTTGTAAGGACAAGACAGCCTAAGGCATGTGGGCTGGGATGTGCTCAGCAGACCCCTCTCATCTTCCTAGTTGAAGAACTGGAAAAATTGCAGACTTCTTGGAGATCGTGGAAGCTTTCTTCCAACCCTTTTTCCAGGAGGAGGGGAAAAAGGGTCCCAAAAACCTCGTGGAGCCTCACGCTGCTTGGTGCCAGAAGGATGCATGAACCCTCACCTTGCTTTTCCCCGTGGTGACCAGCCGTGCGGCGGCATTGCACACAAGCAGGTGTCACCAAGCCGCTTCCATCCTGTGCAGAATGAGTTTATGGGCCCCTGATGCAATCCTCAGCGGGCGCTCGGTCCAGGGCAGCATTCCTGGGTGCAGAGTCATGGGGTGCTCACGCAAGGCCCTCGGAAGAGGGCACTTGGCGTGGGTGAGCACTGGGGAGCGTGGCCTCGTGTGTTTGCGGGAGGCAGGCACTGCCTGGGAGGGAGAGGTGTTGTCCTGCAGCGGGATTCACGGCATCCTCCCTCTCGGGAGGAAGGCTTCAGCCGGCTTTGGGAAAGGACGGCTGGTCCAGCTCTGCCCTAGAACCCTCGGCAGATCCCAGGTGGGGTGTTCACTCTTCCTTACGTGCACGTCTCCTCTGGGGAGTGGGGCAGGGACACGGATTTTCTTGCACGCTTCGTCAAAGCCCTTTCTGTAAGTGTAAGAAATCAGAAAATTCCCATTTCATTAACAGAGGCCAGGAGGATTTTGGAAGAGCAGGAGACATTGGTCCTGATTTCAGAGCACCACCACGTGCATGAGAATCTAAATTCAATCCCTAATTCACCCCAACTCAGGTGTAATTCCCACAGATGTTATCAAAGCCGTACCCCCAGATACCATTGCCAAAGAGCTGAGCTCAATCCATCAGCTGTTTTTCCAAGTTTTTGCTAACCGGTTTCATCGGTAACAGTGCACGTGGTCCATCAGCAAAGGGATCACAAAGCCACCTGGAGAAGGCAGGTTGTTGAGAACCTGAGCAACGCACAGAATAACTGGCTGTGGTGGGATAGAGGACTCACCACTAGCTCAGAGCCATCACATGAATTTTAACATCCACGTGCTTGCCACCACTTCATCCTCCGCGACCACGGGGTCCCACAGTTGTTCAAGGAGTTTCGCTCCCACTGAGGTTTTGAAGCAGCTGCAACTCCTCAGGTGAGTTTTGAAAAAAACACACGATGGGAGTTGCCAGGACCTGAGCACTTTGGAAAACCTGGTCCCACCTTGAAAAACCAGCTCCCATCTCTTGAAAATCTGGTCCCCACAAAGCAACGATCACTTCTCCCCTTGCAAGGCGCTCTGTGGCGAAGCAGACTGTCTGGCCCCCTACGTCTCCCTGCCGGAATTAAGCCTTCAAAGTTGATCTAAAAAAGTAATTTCTAGGCTGACAGATAAGGAGTGTGAAAATGCCACAGGGAATGATTGGCATATGCTCCGGTGGAGACACCAGGCGAGGTGAGCTTTAATTACAGGCTGGCCTGGTGGCAGTACCTGTCAGATGACTCACTTCCATCGCATCCCGCGAGGTTTCTCCTCTTCTCTCTCCCCTCGCACCTCATCAGATGCTGGCTCGCTGGCTTCCTTACAAGCCTTGAGGCATTGAGTCACCTGTCATCAGGCAGGAACCTGGCAAAAAGCACCTCATGGTCCACCTGACATGGGTGTCATGTAGCCATCCAGCTCCACCGGTGGAAGAGTCCCTGCTGGGGGACAACCGGGGAAGCAACTCATGGGAGGGGGCAAAAAATTAAAAAAGAAAGAGAGAAAGGAGCATGCAATCTTTAGCAAAACAATTAGAAGGGTTTCTTGCCTAAAATAATTCAATATACAGATTACAAAGGGGAAGAACCTCCCTGGGATGGACTGGAAACCAAGAAGCTTCCTCATGTTTCCAGTTCGTGGCATCCTTCTACTCCTATTTCTGTGTAACACTGCAAGCTGCTGTGGTTTAATGTTTGTGCAAGACTCAGCAGGGAACATAATCTTATCGCTACCTTTGCTGCTTTAAGGTGTTTTTACTCAAATTCTTCTCCTTAAAGCTTCTGGCTACGGCAGTTTGGGAAGGAGGAGAAGGTGCTAGCCATCACATGGAAATGGAAGCAATATATGTCTTGCAACTTCTATTTCAGAAGGAAGAATTTCTGTGGATGGAGACAAATACTACCCTACAGTGGAAGAATAACCCAGAACAGCGTAGGAGATGAAAATTGGAATAGAATGTAACAGGAGGAGATGGTGTCAGACTTACCAAACAGCTTTTATAGCAAAAGGAGCTCATCTGGGCTGCAGCGAGCGGAGCAATCATTGCCGAACGGCTCCAAGAGGGGGATTAGCGCAGGAAATCTGCCACAGGCACAGGAGAGCCAAAAGCGAGACAACGAGGAGCTGCAGGGAAAAAGGAGTCTCAGGTCAAAGAGGATTTGGCAGGAGAGGCCTTCAGGAAAAGACCTTGAGAGAAATACTCTCCAGTATCATCATTAATGATTGAGATTAAAAAAAAAATGCAATTTGCTGGCGGTACCATGGTGTGTCCTGGGAAGAGCTCACTGTGGCCATTGGAGGTGGCAGCTCAGACCAGGACAGGGGCAGAGAAGGACCACGGGGACTCCAGGGTGCAGGAGAAGGCAAGAACAGTCGTGTTTTCCGACACAAAAGCTGAGAGAGGGTGTGAACGAGGCAGGTCAGAGTTTCAGTGAGTGAAGGTACTCAAAGAGGGGAATATTTAACATATCAAGAAGAGGTAGGAGGTTAAGTCAAGGAGGGTGCAGGTCAGAGGGCTTCTCCGTTGGTGAATTTTCTGAAAAGAGTTGGAAAAAGTTTCCTTTACCTGAGAACAACACAAAGAACTGTACAGGAAAGAATGGCCCAAACACAGGACAAAATTATTTTTTCCTTTCAACACATTTTTCATTTCTCTATTTATTCCGTTTCACGTAACACTTTCAAAAAGATCAGTCTAAATTAAACATTTCCACTTTCATGGAATCAAACAATTTTCTTTTCTGCACGCGTGTTTTACAAAGCAAGATTTTAGACCTTCGCTTTTCTTTTATCTAGGAATACTGTTTGGACAACAAATCCATTTCCCACCGAGGTCCTCTCCAAGACAGTGTCCGCTGTCCTAGATATTACACACCCCCCCAAGAGAATTCTCCTCCTTCAGAAAAGTATTCTTCTCCATTTTTTCCAAGAGAAGTCCTAGGTGGGTCTGATCCTGTACAGTGATAAACTGGGACCACAATGACTTCCAGTCCAGTCAGTGTCTCAAACCAAGAGATTTTCTACTTTTCCTACTGTTCCAGCTCAAAGACGTGGGTTGTTTTTCTTCTCTAGGTTGAACCAGAGTCCTGTCGAAGCCGGTGGGACTTTTGCCACAAACCTCAAGAGCACAAGTTTGGCCAGCTCTTTCTCTTTTGTTTTTCCCCTTCTCTTCTGAAGGGTCAAGAGTCAATGGGAAACAGATTCCGTTGGCACACGGCAAGCGAGAAAAATTAGAAGCACATGCTTCCCGCTCCCAAAGAGGTACACACGGTGCTGAGCCTTTCGAAGGGTTCGTTTAGTCTCCTCCGTCCCTCCCAAGGGAGGAACGACAAATTCCTTCGAGTCTGACCCTCCTTCACTGCCCTCGATCTCCCTTTCCATCCCTCCTTCCCCGTCCTGTCCCAGGCCTGGAGCTTAAAGGTAGCTCAGCTCCAATTATGTCCTCGAGGTGACCAGAGCTCAGTTTTCCCGTGGATCCCAAGCACTTTGGAGGAAGTTGCTGCTCCCCCTCCGGAGCTGGGTTTGCAGGCTCCTCATGGGGAACTGAGCCCGGGAAAGCTTCTCCTTGGTCGTGAGTCCTAACGATTAGTACCGACATTTGTCTCCTAATGCATCGCTTACATTGCCACAAGTGAAAACTGGTTTGTACAATGTTTTTATGGAAAAAAAAAATCTGTGCAAGGCCATGCACTGGAAAACCATTGGGTTCCTGTAGCTTATTAAACACTTCATAATCCCCTTCCTACTTGAGCTGACAGCAAACCATCTACTGGCTACAGTAGTCAAACCAAGGCCAAAGCATCTTTTCTAAGTTGAGATCAGAATCATAGAATCCTAGAACAATTCAGGTTGGAAAAGACCCTTGGGATCATCGAGTCCAACCATTGACCCTGCACTACAAGTTCACCCCTAAACCACATCACCCAACACCACATCTAAATGACACTTGAACACATCCAGGGATGGCGACTCAACCCCCTCCCCAGGCAGTCTGTTCCAGGGTCTGACCACTCCTTCCGTGAAGAATTTCTTCCTAATGTCCAGCCTAAACCTGCCCTGTTGCAACTTGCAACAATTCCCCCGGTTCTGTCCCTAATTACCTGTAAGAAGAGACCAGCACCAACCTCTCTACAACGTCCTTTCAAGTAATTGTAGAACATGATGGGATCCCCCCTCAGCCTCCTCTTTGTAAAACTGAACAGACCCAGCTCCCTCAATGGCTCCTCACAAGGTCTGTTCTCCAGGCCCTTCACCAGCTTTGGTGCCCTCCTCTGCCCTCGCTCCAACACCCCGATATCTCTCCTATACTGAGGTGCCCAAAACTGACCACAATACTCAATACTTAATGTCTCTCCAGCAGTTGCCTTGTCCAAGGCGAGGGAGACCCTGTGTGGAGACACGGGGCAGCACAAGCTCTGCAGGTCCATGTGGGAGGAGAGGAACCACCAGACTCACCTGCCTGCAGCAGCATGGCCAAGGACACCCTGTGTTTAGCACAGCTGAGCCGAGCTGGCTGGGGGCTGGGTAAAAGAGCTGAAAGAAAACTGTTCATTAAAACGTTTTCAGTTGAAATTTCTGCTTGAGAAAGAACCAAGATAGAACCAGAATTCTAACCACCCAGTTTTGACTCCTTTTTTTCCATTTCAAAATGGTGGCAAAGATGGGAAACATGAGAGTGGAAACAGCCAAGAGACACCAAGTATCAGTAATGAAATATTCAGCTTTCATTTTTTTAAAAAATAAGTTGGATTTTGTGTATATATATATATATATAACAAATAAATTCCTTTTTTTTTGTGTGGAAAACAGTCATTTTCAATAGGCAATGAAAGACTTTGGGTGCAAGAACCATACCAAGGACAAGCATCAAAAAAGGAGTATGAAACCCATTCTTTTTTCCTCTCCCCTCTAAAGACTAATGTTTGCTTTGGGAGTGAATAAAAAATAAAAAGAAAAAAGCAGAGGATTCTCACATAACGTTACAATTCCCACACTGCCAAGGACTCTCAGCAGACACTGCCAGGATCTCGACAGCCCAGCGAGAGGCAAAGCCACAGAGAATTAGAACAAACCCTGGTGTCGTTTATCATCGCAGCCCTGGAGCAACGACTACGGGATGCCCTGGAAGGCAAAGGCTTTCAAGGCAAGGCTTTTCAAAGGCTTCTGCTTTCCTGCTGTCTCCTGCCTGTCCCTTCAGAAGCTGCGTAAACGGTTAAACCAGATTCCTGAAAAGGTGAGTCAGGCTCACAGGACTGCAGATGAACATTAGGAGGGAAGCATCTCGTCTTTTCTCCTTTTGTGCCTCCATGCCAGCGAGCTCCTACGGTGTTTTGCCGCTGAGAAGGACAACAGGAGCGAAGGAGAAGCCCGCGGTAGCGGCAGGTGATGGGTCAGCGCTCTGGCATCTCCCCACAGATTGCATTTAGGAATGTTTCAAGCCAACACAGTGACACAGATCTCCAAGTACCTGCCCTATTTCCCCTTAGGCCCATTGTCAGCATCGTCTTAAGAACCAATGGAGATGTTTAACCTGAATAGCTTTGGCAATACCCACAAAACACCTGATCCTAAGTGGGTCGCATCTTCAGCAGAAATGTGGAACGGGTCCACATCAGGACCTTCAACCCAGTTGCCTCGATGCCAAGAGAATATGGGACTCGAGCTCCCAACCTTTCCCATTGCCATAAACAAATCCCACCTGAGAAACCGAGACAGCCAGAGAAGTTCTCTTCTGCATGAACCAAGAGCGGGAGGCAGCAGCTCCCCAACCCAACCCTGCTCTGTGTTCCCAGGAGGGGACACAAATCGCTGACCTGACTCATCGGGATGGGAGAGCGAGACAGAAAGAGGGAAAGCAAAGAAGTGAAAAAGGGAAAAGTGTAGCATTTCCTATTTCCACCCATGCCGAAGCGGAAATCCTCCAGCACCACAAGCAAAGCAGCTCAGGCACCGTCCTGAAGTGATCAGAACCTGCAGCTTTCCCTGTTCCCCCTCCCCTCACAAAGAGATTTGTTTGAATAAGGCAAGGATCAGAACTAAGCTAAAGGGATGCAGCGTTCATGTCAGATCCCCACTTGTAGCACCTTTAGAAGCTGCGATTTTCTTCTGTAGCCTCGTGAGGGGTAGGAGCCTTTAACAAAAACTGAGATTTTGATGTGCTTACCCAAGTCCAACAGCTAGGACTCTAAAAAAAACCCTAAACCACCAAAAACACAAACCCGAGCAGAAGGCAGAACAAATGTGATGAGACAGAGCTAAAAATCATGAAAGTTCGCAATGCTGGTGTTGAAAGAGAAGCCCTTTGTATGTTAATGATCTTTCCCCTTCTGTGCCCAACCGCTAAAGGGCGATTCGAGCGCTCCCTGTGCCGAGAAGATGGGAAATTAAACATGTCCAAGGACTGCCACATATTCTGGCATGTTGGTAAAACCTGCCCCACCCCGGGAGGCCACCACGAGGGAGCCACGTTGCTCCGAAACTCCTTCCTCTCCCCAGTCCAAGAAAGGAGAGGCGATAGCTCCTTTTGCAGCTATTTCTACATGCTGAGACACCAGGGGGGCTCCGAGATGCTTGGGGAGAGGAGGGCTTGGGTTGCACGTGGGCTGGGTGCAATAAGAAGGACCCCAAACGTGTCTGGCGTGGAGAGTGAAGCTGTGGTCTTGCTCATCCTGGATCTCTCCCATCTTTCACTAATAACACACACACAGAACCAGCCCCGCTAAGTCCTCACGATTCGTAGTCAGTGGTTTTGCTCTGTTTTTGTTGCTCAAAAGCACTTGTGGTGGCAAAGCCCAGTGCATTTTGCTCACGGTTAAAACCACTCAAAACCAGGCTGATGGATTTGTTCCCCACTAACTGCTATCCCAACGATCTCAGGCACTTGGGGGCTGGGGATAAGTTCAGCCAGAAGGTCTCCCTTCAAATCCACGTGGCTTCCAAGACAAGGGTCACCCCCACGTGTTGCTTCTTGCTGATGGATCACCTACTTTTTCCTCTGCTCCTGTGGAGTTTTTGTGTCAAGCAAGGCTCCCTCCACATGAGCAACGTGCCTCGAGGACAGCTGGGAAGCCACAGACCTGCATGTTACTGCCAGCTCCCCCACCTTGTGCAATCTGCAAGTTACCTTTTCTGCACAAATAGGGACACGGGGGGCTCTTTCCCCAGCTCCGCACCGTGGTGGCACCTCAAGAGGCCAGGACTCCCACGAGCTTTGAAGTGTGGCTCCACACATCGTCTCCAGGGAGTTATTCCGGTGCCGGTGAAATGGTAATCAGTCCCCACGATGAAATAACTGAGGCTCCACACCCACAGGAGTTGGGGCAAGGCAGTGCCGGGTAAGCGGAGGCTGGCATCTCAACGTGGGCTCTGGAGACACCCCCGGTGCGTTCCTCCCCTCGGCCCCCTGCAATCGTCGCCAGAGCGAGCGCAAACACGAGCTCGGAACCTGCTTTTAATTTGCGCGGCAAGCCCAGGAACGAAGCCCTTTCCTCTGGGCTTGTTTGTCAGAGCCCACACGGTTCGCGGGGCGGTTTCTCCCCACCTCTGTAATTTTAGCGGGGACCAAAGAGTCAAAAATGAGACTCCAGGCTTTTCAAACCACAAGCCCTGCAGTAAATAAGGGTTAAAGACATTTCCAGGCATGTCTATCAATTTTCTGGTGACTGTTTCATCCTTGACTTTTTTTTTTTTTTTTCCGTCAGGCGAGCTCTTTGCCCAGCTTCAAACACATAAATACGTCCCCGCATAAGCTTTAAACGGGCTTTCAGCATCAGCTTTTGCACATTCCTGAAGTGCTCAGTTAGGCTGGGAGTTGGAAAAGGAAAGGATATAACAGAGTTGATTTTGAAGCAAAGGACTTTGAGTTGAGTTTTCCAATGTTGGGTTATTATAAAGAAGCAGCTAACACCCCAGACCTGAACCTCTGGGATGTTTCACATGCGTTATCAGGGCAGCAAAACATCACTCAAGCTTCTTCCAATCTTGGCAATATAATTTTGGCTTATTTGATGGTAGAGAGCAAAGCTCCTTTCCCCTAAAGTTAGGCTATTTGCAGAAGCCACATCTGTTAAGTGCCACGGCCATAGAGAAGAGCAGCGGCAAAGCTGGGAGTAAAACCCAGCAGCTCTGAGCCCTTGGGCTCTCTCTTATCCATAGCATTTAGCTTTCTAAATGTTTATGCTAAATAGACTCTTTCTGAAATTATTCAGCATAATAATTATTGGTAGATAATTACCCGCAACATTATACAAGCAATAATAATCAGATACAAAATAATTTTTAAATAATCCCAGGTCATGACACCACCCAAGGAAAAAAAAATCCCTTCCTAGTTTACAAAGCACATGCCCTTATGTCTAAGGCAGTGACAGCCAAATCTTAATCACCTGCAGAACATGGATTTCTCTGACAACATCACAATATTATACACCACTGAGGACCATTTGCATTCCCTTTACACATATGAGGAATCACCCAGCGATGGGAGCAAGAGAGATGAGTGACCTCGTGCTCAGCTCTCAGGGAACGTGGGGTCAACGTGGGCTCTGTTGGGGTAAGCCCATCTGCATTTGAGTTTCTCCAACTCCTAAAAGAAAGGGATAGCCACTCGTCTGACTCTCTCATTTCCTTGGTGTGAGGTCTTTAATGCCCAACTTACCTCCTTTGAGAGATTAGTGGGTAAGTTTCGCTTGGCCCTCTGCAAACCCTGGTCAGATTTAGCCTACAGGTTACACTCAGGACTCAAATGACCAAGGAAACCAGCACTGGAGCCTGTTCTCCCTCAGCAGCCTGGGCTGAGCACGGCTTCTGCAGGCAGAAGGGGAAGAGAGGGGTGAGTGACAGGCAAGAAGGGGAGAAATGAGCCTCTAATTAGATGCAAGACAAGTCTATGCCACACAATGAGCCCCAAGCTAGCTCCAAGCAGGCTGGTACATCCTCACAGCCCACACAGGGAGGCACAAGATCCTCACACACCCCTCTCCCAAAAAAATTGCAAAAATGAGGGGCCAGGAGTGAATGCAGTCGTTGGGATCCTGAAAGCACCAGAGGACAACAGGGTGGCTGAGTCACGGTCGTTGAAGCTACATTGGGGCACAGGACCAAGGCTGACAACAGCTCCCAGACCCGGGGGAACTTGAGATATCAGCAGAAAGTGCTGGTGGACCTGCCAGCACAAGGCAAGTGAACAAAGAATCAGCTGAACCCTTTTCAGTGTACCAGACGAAAAACAAACCCAACAGCCATTAAAGTCTACTGGAAGAGTAAAACACTGGTGTCTTAATTATTGCCTCTGGCAACCCGCGCAGCACAAGGAGTCAGAGGAGAGGATGCCCAAGGTGACATTACGGTGCCCCTGATGACAGGAGAAGGCTGCTGAGACGTGGTCACTCCTGCAGACGATGAGTTTGTAGGTGGTCTGGAGCTGACCTCCCCTGGGATGAATAGCCTGCTTGTTGTCAAGATAAAGAAATGGAACAAAATGAAAGAGCACAGAGAGGAGAAAGAGCTCCCTGTGATTATCTGAGCAGGACAAAGGCACCCAACGGGAGCCGTAGGCACTGGGAGGCTCCCACCAGTGGGTCCTAGCAGGGAGAGAGGAGTCACCCATCCAACTGCTGTTGACAAGGACACAGTACCAAGTCGTGGGGCTGCATGGAAAGCCTGGATGGGAGCTGAGAAGAGGCTCTTTGCCCTCAAGAATCACTGAGTGCTATTGACACAGACATTCAGGGCTCTCTGAGGAATCCTTTGATGTGAGTCGATGACCCTTGGAGATCTCCTCACTTCCAGTTCTGCCTGATTCAGCATGATCTTTAATAAAGAACAAGGACCCCTGCTTGGACTTGTAAACTAGGAGTAGTGATAGAGTAAGGGTCTCTGGTGTTGCATGGAACAGCCAACAAACAGCAGCTCTGCACGGTTGGGTCCATGCTGCTGCTGCTTCCAGAAGGATCAGCCAACGTGTTGCCCATGATCAGACCACCACCAGGCAAGAGACACCAGAAGGCAGCAGGCTGGCCTCTCTGCACAAGGAATCACCCGGCCTGAGCAAAACTCCTGCCTGCAGAACCTGCGGAGAAGCAACAAGCTCCCATCGAGCAAACTCAGCTGCCCCGGCTCCATCCTCCAGCCAAACCCAGGACTAACCCTCGACGGAGCTTCCAGGTCGCGAGGATCGAACAGAAACCCGAACTGCGGCAGCGCAAGTCATGGGGCAGCTCTCAAAGCGGCGCGTCAGCACCAAGTGAGCTAGAAGGTGCTGCTGGTGCGGACGCGGGCTGGCAGGGCCTCCAGCTGACAGAAAGCTTCCAGCTGACACAAGGCTTCCAGCCAAGGGCAGAGCGTTCAGCCCCGGCCGTGCCCGACAGATCGCGGTGCCCACGTGACGTCAAGCTGTGTCAGCAGAAGCGTGTTGTGGCGTGAGACGACATTGCGATGTCCTCCGTGACATCACCCCGGGACGAGGGCTTGAGGCTGAGCCCATGGAGTGGGAATTACCCCACACCCACCCCAACCGGCTGGTGGGGTCCCGAGCCAGGGTCACCCCAACGTGCCCATGGGAACAAGGGCAGCAGCAACAGGACAGCTCTGCTCAAAATCCCCACCCAAACAGAGCCAGCCTCCTCCAGCTCCAAAACTGGCTGTTTCCTTGGGCAGTTTAATGTCTGCCACTGAAAGCACTCCCAATTAACCCTTCCCACCCACAGTCAGCTCAGTCGCTTTTGTTCCTTCTTAAAATCAACAGGGGGTCTCAGAGCACAGTGGTGCTTGTGTCAGAGGCAGCACGGGAAAGGCAAGATGCAAGAAGGTAAATTCCTCCCAATAACCCACCCTGGGACTGGGAACTCCCCAAAGAGCTTTTTTGACAGCCTGGGTTTGCTCTAGTGTTGGTGCTGGCTTTGGTTTTCTCTTTTTTTCATTGCAATCTACATCCTTTGGGATGAACAGGCTGATAACATGGTTGAGGACCACACTAGGAACTGAGGAAGCCTCATCCACAAGATCATTAAAGCTGCATTTGAAAAAAAAAGGGGGATCTCTGCTGTGTAAGGCTTTCCCTGGTTTCAGAAC
>NW_009734580.1:76953-78909 GCF_000703405.1 Apaloderma vittatum | reverse complement strand
TTCAGCAGGTGGGGAACACCCTTGGGACAGCACTGGAAAAGCAGTGATTGACCAAAAGGAGAGAGGTGCAGGAGAACTGTTACCACACACGAGCTGAGACTCCACCATCCATGGCCAGCCCCAAGGAAATTGTTCTTTCTCGCACTGAGGCCCTGGTGCCCTGGCAGCACGCACCGGGATAAAGCCCATTTTCTCCCACACCACTATTAATTTTGCAAAGGTAAATTCCCCTTTGTTTCCAGGGGAATTTCTTGACTTGTAGACATTGACCCTTGGGCAAGGGAGGTCAGGAGAGGTCAGCAAGGTGGGCACAGGGCTTTGAGCATTCGACTGCAAACTGGAGCAGGGAGCCCGTTCCCCAACTATTCGGTGTCTCTTCAAGGTGGGGGGATGTCAGTGGGTTTTGTAAGCAGGACACGGGCATCCCTTCTTGAGACTACGGCTTTGTCTCAAGGAACAGAGAAAACCCGGCACAGGGAATTTCAGGATACAGTACCAGGGTAAGACACGCTGTAGCACCTCTCCAATAAAAACAAGCCCCAAAATGTACAGCTACAAATTCCTTAATGACATGATTTCCCCTTTCTGTGTCACTTTGCTGTTACAGGCTACAAAATGCTCCCTCAACACAAGCAGAAAGAGCTTCGCAGCCCACGTGGAGACAAACGGATGCGCTACCTTCTCAGCACTCGGGGAGCGTCACCAGGGAGTGGAGAACAAGCCCGTTTAGGGATGTGGCTTGTAAACTTGGAACAGGGGAGAAGCAAGGAAGAAGTAAGGTCTGTACCCTTCCCTTCAGCTCTCAGTGATGTGCTTTTAAGTGTATTTAATGTGCCTTGGAAGGGCTGACACAGCCACGGTCTAGACTGCATTCATCACCTCAGAGCACACACGACAGCTTCAAAGACCAATCCCAACTCTTTAGCTGTGCTGCACAGATTTACATGTTGCAGGGAGGGCAGGTAGGCAAATACACAAGGAGAACAAGGAGGGAGACAGGTCAAAACCTGGAATTCAGCTCTCGACAACCCGCAGGGGGAAGAACTGAGCAGGACACCTGCCCCACTTCCTGGCAAGGAGAGATCTGTGGGTTTTATCTTTCCACGTACTTGAGCGCGTAGAAGCTCCATGACAAGTGGAAAACAACCAATGGGACACGGATACCAGTAGAGTCTCCATGGCCCAGCTGGGGATTTGTACTGGTATGACATCAGGGAGAACTTTGCATCCGAGGAGGACAGACAAAAGCCATCGCTGTTTTGGAGGTGGAGAGGAAGGGTTCAACACAGCAGCAACCCCCAAGGTGACAGCACAGCCCCTGGTTTTAAAGCGGGGTTCATCCCCAGCATCTGGAGCCGCACACTGCCAGCCCCAGCCTTGTCCCCCACCAGGATTTCTCCAGGGCTGCCTGCGTACCCGGGGCCAGTGGGATGTTGTCATCACAAGACAGGTGCAACTGAAACTGGGGCGACCGAGCCAGGGAAATATTTGCTCGGTCAGACTTTCCAAAACTCCTGGGCTAGGACTCTCATCAAGGAAGAAAGTACCCGTTGGCTCTGCCTGCTTTATGGACGACTACTGCTGCTGAAGGACGGTACTCCCAGGTTAACCATCTTTGTTTTGACTCTAAGCCTTCCACAGAGACTTCCGCAGAACAGTCAATGTGAAACCCAAACCTCAATTGAAAAAAGAAAAAGAAAAGCAACAGATTCATGCTTTAGCACACTACAGTTTTCCAGCCTTCCAGGAGAAAAATGGGGAGCCCTTCCCCTAAAGATAAATCTCCAGCTGGGAAACACGCCCTAGACCCAGGAAACAGAGGAGGGAGAACTGGTCACTCTTTTCCCATTCAAGATGCCCCATCCACCAGTTGCTCCCATTCCAACCACCAGCTCAGCACAGGGCAAATCCTCGGAGCTGCGAGAGCAGCCAGCCAAAGGGTTAAGAAAGAGATCA
>NW_009734580.1:61961-76843 GCF_000703405.1 Apaloderma vittatum | reverse complement strand
TGAGTGACAGCTCCGGAGCAGCTCGCTCCAGCCCAAGCCTTGGCAGGAGAAAAGATGGCTCCTGCAGGGCCAAGTCAGACTCGCCCTGGAAATCTCCTTACTTAGTAGAAACAGGTTAAGGAGCCAGGAGCCAAGGGCTTGGCACCGGCGGGTGTTTTGCTGGAGATGTTTTTAGGAGCGCATTGAAATTGCCAGCTTGCATCTCCTTAGATGTCTGAGCAATATCCTAGCGCGGAATTAGGCAGGTAATAAGGGCTTGAAAGCAGGAACAACCACAGTTGGATTAAGATACAGGCACTCTAGGCCTTTGCTCTCTTCCCTGGCTCACAGAGACTTGGGATGACATCAGTCTTTGCTTTTGCTTAGTAAAAGGATTTCTGGCAGTGTTTGCAAAAAGCTGGAAGGAGAACCGTGTGAGAGCTGCTGCTCCAGTGACACTTGACCAAGTTCAAAGACAGGGTCCAGCTGAGGGAAGAAGCAGCAGTTGGCATTGCTAGAGCCAGGAGGAACACTCATGGGTGCTGGCCAGTGACACCCTTGTAACAAAGGTGCCTTGGCTGGCAAAGGCATCACAGGAGCTGCTGCTACCACCTGGAGGCACCACACTGGGGGGTGGCAGCTCTGGAGCAGCCACAGGCAGCCTGAGGGGTACCAGGTAGTTTCCACCAGCCCTGGGAATGACCAGAGGTCTTCAGGGCTGGACTTCCCACCTGCTGGAACTCCTCCAGGTCTCTGTCCTCACCTTTCATCTGTCCGTTCATCAGAACCACGAAGCTGGCTCTGAAACTTTTCCCTGGAGGTCTTCCAGCCTCAGGCCTTCCACGCCACCCTGATGGCTGATGCCAGCTCTGGTGAGCGCTGCAAGTGCCAGAGCACTGGGGACAGAGGCAAGGGACCCCAGAGCACTGAGAGGCAGCTGAGGGCACGGACACGTGCAGCACTCAGCTGGGTAAGTTCAAGCTCCGCAGACACTTGCTCTCAGCTCTGGTGCTCCCCTGTGCTAATCAAAGCGGGGTTTGTCATCACACACGTGTGGAGCTTCAGCTCAGGAGCAGTTTACCCGTGTGCACTGGAAGGTGGGTTCCTTGGGGAAGTGGGTGTCTGCTTTCATCAGACTGGGCCAAACACTGACTTTAGTGGGAGGTGCAGAGAATGAGGAATCACCTGCTGTGTTTGCAGCCAACAAACCGACTGAGCACACACAACCAGGTTTTTAGACAACCTCAACTATCACACACTGGCCTGTGCTTATCCCCATGGAGCAGGGCAAGACTGTTGGTGTTGCACAGCCCCAGATTTCCCCGTTTCCAGGGCTGCTGAACTTACGCTCATCCAGCAAAACCCACCTCGCAACCCAACCGAGCATAAGAGCAGCTTTATCTTACCTGTCTCAGCTGTCCCTTGTGCAGGTGGGCCACTCCCGGCCGAAAGCCCGGTTGAGCACCATCACCTTGCCTGGGTAAATCCAAAGAGTCGAGGTTCTTGCTGTGCTCCCTGCCCTCCAGCAAGGTGAGCAGGTCTCCGCAGCACCCAGCTCTCGCAGAGCTCCAGCACTCGGTCCAGCCCAGCCGCCAGGGTAGACAATGCTCAGGGCATTTTATTATTCTACCCCAGCTCACACGAACTTGCTGATGACACTAAGGGTCCCAAGTGAACCTCACTCCATTTAAGGGGATGTGGGCATGCTGGCACTTGATCTTGTTAGTGTGGCTTAATGAGTTACCAAACAGCAGCTGAGCCATCATACCTCAGTTCGTTAAAATGCAAAATAGGAACAACTGCACTCATTTGATCACTTGTAGTCCTCTACACTGTCTTAAACATCTTTTGATTCACAAGTGTTGGAGTGAAACCGCTGCCAGTTTTTTTTGCAAAAGTGCCTTGATTTTTACAGACAAGGAGCATAAGTCCAGATTATGTTTCCTCTTCCTGCCTTTTGCCTTTCCTATTTAAACTTGCAAGATACTCAGAGTCAGAACAGAAAAGACACACCTAATCCAGTTTGGTCCTCCAAACTATCTTCTTCATAACGGCTTCAGTCCTAGAAGTTGTTTCTTTGTCTCAGCCCACCAGCAGCTGAAGCATCTCAAGGGAAACACAGATCTTGTCCAGGGAGCAGGAGTTTACTCACACCTTCACAACTACACCCATCAGAGCTGCATGACCACAGTGCCAAACTCTAACTTGTTGCAATATAACTCTACCGGCTCCAGTGACATTCGTCCTCCTTGCTACTGAACGTCTTTCATCACAAAGGGAATGCTGGGGAGGAACATGATCAGGGCTCCTCCAAGAGCGAGGTCAAGCCAAAGGCTGAGGGTGACCACAGCAGAGTCCATGCGCAGTCCTGAAAAAGGCAAAGCCATCAGTCAGGTCCCAGGTCCACCCAGAGCAGCAGGAGACAGAGATAAATCCACCAGATAGGTCTGAGAAATCTGCCCAGGAGACCAATTATCTCCAGCAAGCATCCTAGAGCCACCTAGCAGACAAAGCTCATAGCTCAGAAGAAAAGCATAAACCCAAGGGCTGAGCTTAAATAGGGCTCTTCAACCTATAGGCAGAGGGAGAGGGTGCAGACCCCAGGTGAGGTTGGGGGTCATCAAGGCCTATTAGTGCACTTCGGGCCCCACCAGCAGCTTTCTAGATGAGGCAAATATCTCTGCAGGTGAGTTTCTTCAAGCTTAGTGGCCGCAGGAGGAATAACGAGGTTTTAGAGACCACAGCAGCTTCCCAGCCCTCTCTGTTCCCTCAGAGCAAATTCCCATCGTCTTTCACACAACAAACTCACGACACTCAACAGGAAAATTTGCCGTGTTTATGATTATATAAGCAGTTATTGCCATTTATAAGGCACAGTCCTGACGTACACCGTACAACCCCCCCATGCTCCTAAGGAAAGTTGGCAGATTTTCATAACCTGAGCTTGCCACTGGCAAGGAAACCTCTCTGCTCCAGTCCTGGTTCAACCAACCTGGGTCTGGCCAGGGCGATGCTGAAATTTGGCCTTGTAGGAGCAAAAAGACCCCATCAGCCATGTAAGGATGTGTCTGGCGTGGGAGCTTTCTAGAAGCTTTGCTCTTCTGATCCCGTCAGGCTTGTTCCCTCTGTCTACATCCACCAAGGAATGAAGGAAGACACAGCCCTCCAAGGGGCTAAAGGCTGTAACCCCGTGTGGCTTCTCTAAGAGATGAAGATGGTGAAACCTGGGCTGCTGGGATGCCGGAAAGAAATGGCTCTTGGACTACCCCAAAGGACTGAAGCAAAGTGGTCTCAGAGAAGACCCTCTCCCTTGCTCAGTGATACACGACCTCCCCACGCACATTTGCTACTCCAGAAGTGCTACAGGACTGTCTGAGAGGAGCTGGGCTCAGCTGGCGGCAACCTTCTGCCCATGCAGAGTCCTCTGCTCCAACCCCATCAGAGGCGAGGAAACTTTCTGATTTACTCGGTCTTGCATAAAGCAGCACAAACAGCTTTCATCACCCTGCCTGAACACAGCGACGCTCCTTCCAACAAAGGACGGAGCTGCTATCTTAATTTTCCCTCAGTGCTGCACCCCTGACAGATGGAGAGAATGCGAGCCAAAAATTGCCGGTTCCAGCTCTTGCCAGCTAACACAGAAATGCTTATTCCTCCTGGCTTCCCTGCACTCTCCAGACCTCGGTTCATTCATGTTCGCAGGAAACACTTTGCCAAAGGGACTCACGGGGACTATGGAGTAGTTTTATCCAATTACTTTCTAACTACACCTGCGATTCCTGGTGAGGTCTGGAGAGTGTCAAGGAAAGCAAGGCTGGCTTTGTGTTCGTAAATGAAATCATTCGCTGGGAGGCAACCCAAAGAGCACAGGCTCTTCCCTTTTATGCCCCTGCTCCCCATTCCAGATCAACGTGGACATGACAAGAAAAATGGAAACACTCCAAAACGAAATTTCGGCCCCCAAATCTGTTTCTGTTGAATCATGTCAAGACCTGATGTTACAAGAAGAGTACAGTAAAACCATTTTTCTTTCGATTTAATGGAAAACAGGGAGACTAAAAATGAATAAGCAGTCCTCCTGAGGGGAATGAAGGTAAGAAAAACCTTCGGAATTTCTAACAGAATGGAATAAAAAGGCAAATTGATTCTTGCCCAACAAAGTGCTTCATTCTGAGAGAGTTTGAGGATGACACTGGGCTCTTTTTCAAACCCCGCACCAATAGTGAGGGACTCCAGAAGGGACTCAAGAAACTAAATAAGTGGGCAAAACCTAGACAAATGATCTACGTGTACGTAATGTTAACACACCTGGGAGAAAGTAACCCAAACCATGCCTACACAGCGCTGAAGTCAGGACTGGTAGATAGAGGGAAGAGAGAGTCATCTCGGAGTCATCACTGGCAATTCCCTGAACTCATTACCTTAATGCACGGCAGCAGCCAAAAAAAGCCAACAGAATTGGGTAGCGCCAGGCAGGTGGTGCCGAGGATAACCCAGCGCGCGCTGTTCTGCTGCTGTACAAAACCTTGATATGTCTGGAGAACCAGGTGAGATTCTGGCCACCGTGTCTCAAGATGTGAAGCTACAGACAGTCCAGAGAAGGGCAACCAAGGCGATCAAGGGCACGGAGAAGCTGCTTTAGGTGGAGAGGCTGGAAATACAATTTCCTCAGAACTGGCGCATTTTTCGAACTGTTGAAAAACATCCCACGCTCTTTGACCAAAAAACTAATCCCAGCAACAGCCTTTCTGGCTCCAGGTAATGACACCACAACTGGGACACTACCCGGGGCAGAAGGGGCTAATTTCATCTCTTCCACCCTTCTTGCACAACTGAGAGTGAATGTCCTGGGGAAGGCCAGCCCGTACACCCGCGATCGAACCGTGGGTCAGATCCTCAGCTGGGAGCACTTGCCCAGTTTCGCTTACTTTGCCTGTTTGCTGCACACATCACCCTGGAAGGGCACAGCAAGTGTCTGATCTGCTGCTGAATCATACCAGAGGCTTGCAAATCCGAGAGCTGATGAGTCTGTGCTAAAGGGTAAGGCCACGATGTCTTATGTCACTTTTGGCAGCGGGGAGAAAGAGGACACAAGGTGCCAAACAGCGTCGCTCTGGTTAAATACATTTGCAAAGGGTGCGACGACAACAGAAGAGGGCAGGAGGAAATCAGACACACGCATGAAATTTTGGCTCTTCTGCAATCCCCGGCAAGAACCTGGTGCCTCTGGTGTACTGATACCTGACAAATTGCACCCAAGCACCTCGTAAGAATGGAGAAACGAAAGGTTAAGATGCTGGCAGCAGGAAGGAATTATTTGGGTGATGTATCCGTAGAGAGTGTTAACATCTAGACCAGCTCTGCTTTTTCACCAGCTGGAGGGTCACCAGGAGTTTTGCCTCCTCTGGAGATTTCACATCTTTGAACCAAAAGGAGGTCAATACCTCCCCTCCACATGCTCCAGCCACAGCAGCACTACTTGAAGTTTCACTTTGGAAATTCAGCACCTTCTCTGTAAGATTTGTTGGTCCTGCCATAACTCACCATTGGGTTTTTGTGGTTTTTTCTTTTTTTTTTGTGTAAGTGTCTCCTAAAACTAAAAGATTCCCTGACGCAATGTCATCAAGACATTCTGAGGAGAGGACAGAAGGTCTTGGGCAGGATAACAGGCTCAGCTCAGTGTCTCCAAGGTTACATGAAGCAGTGATATTAAGGAGAACATTAATGAGGAAAAAGGGTGGCATCACATCGTGGGAATTTGGTGGGCAAAACACAAGTGTTGGTGAATTCTGCTAGGGAGATTACTGAAAGTATAAATGGCATTTCAGAGCCTAGTGCCCATACACAACCCCCTAAACCCACTTGTGCTTTTAAAAAACCCTTTTGAGTAGCTGCAGGCTGGACACGTCCAGTTTGACAGCAGATTTAATCTCGAAGTGGTCATGAAATTCCAGCCTGAATCACTGAAACTTACTTACCAGCCTCATAATTTGGAATAAAAAAGCCAAGAGGGGATTTTGGGATGCTTGGGCTCAGGCTCTTCGCATCCACAGAGATCTTCCCTGCCTGAGCTATTAAGCAGAGAGGCTTGGACCAGAATGGATGTCTCCTTTTTCGCTTGTTCCACCTCCATCATCGTACTTAACATTGAGCAGCAGTTTGCAGCACTGTGAGCTCCAGGTTCCTCTCTCCAGCGGGAAGGGGAGTGGGAGAGGCCAGTCCCGCAGGTTGCCATCTGGCTCCAGTTCTCTGTGGGAGCAAGACAGGTGAAGGCTGGTTATAATTGACCCCAATTCCTCAAATCGCCCCAATTGCCGAGGAGATGGCGAAAATAGCTGTCTCCAAATCCGCTCCGAACGGACCCAGGTGTCCTGGTGCCCTATGGCCTGGGACAGAAACCTTTTAGCACCCCTCCAAAGAGCACTGACAGCGTCTTGCTTCAGAGAGGATCTGTCAGTCCAAGAAGTTTAAAAGCTCTGGATCAAATTCTTAATTACCCCGGACGGACACAATAGCGGCTGTCAACACAAAACAACTCACAGGCTGGCATTGTCAAAGGGACCCAAGTGTTAAAATACCACTCGCCTTTGCCAGAGAAAGTTGACTACTGGGGAGGGGGGACAGTATTGGTCTGGGGTTTTTTTTACTTTATAAAAAGGTTAAAACCAGGTCAAACTTCATAAGCGCCATGTCAAAGAAGACCTGGGCACTGGCAGGAGGTAAAAAGATTTGTCTTGTTTACGAATAATTGTAAATTCTCATAAATGGCAGGGTTTCATGGCAGTTCTAGGTGATTACCTTCATCAGAACAATTTAAAGAACGAAGGTATTTTGTTTATGATATTAAGGCCTGACAGTTTTGTCCGCATCCCAAATCACATGCCATTTATTTGGATTGTGTATAGAAAAGAAGTACTCCTCAAAATCTTTGGTTTTGAAAGAAAAGTTGGTTGGCATAATTTTTATTTATTTTTTTTGTCTTTTAGTCCCAGAAAAAATCTCTTTGGGTTAACTCGAAACAAAAGGGGAAAAAAATCTTAAACTCTTGACCATACCAGACACAGGCAAAGCTCCAGTTATGGGCAGTTTCTCCAGGCCGGCTCATCCTTCTTGGCATCACATATTCCAGGTCTTTCAAACCCAACCTGTAAAATGCACTCGAATTGAACCTAGAGCTGGATTTGCTTCTCCGTCCTGTTGACAGTTTGGAGCTGTGACACCTGTGTCAGTTAAAGGGTATGAATTTTTTACCTCTGTAGTCACGTACACATAATCACTAGCCTGGTTATCATTACACCGGTGTAAACACACCGCAGCCAACACGGCTGCTCACTTGCCTTCACCAGAACCGTTATGGCAGCAGAAGGCATCTCACTGCTAGAAACCTGCCCACAGCTAGCGGGTCCCACTCTTTGAGTCTGATACCAATAAAATGCTTTTCTAAGATCCTGTCCTGCTCTTTGCTGCTTCTTTCTTTCCACAGTTTTGCTGGAGCTACAAGAAGCATGGAGGACCATGCCCATGATGAAGTTGGTTGCTTTGATGCACACCCATCCTGGTTGGTTGGGGTTGGACTAGATGATCCTTTGAGGTCCCTTCCAACCCCTAACATTCTGTGATTTTGTGATCCTTTGGCCCTCGAGGACCATGAGCTTCAATTTCAGCTCTGTCCAACTTCCATAAACATCAGGGCATGTCCATCCCTGTCTTCCCAATCATGTTCTTATCATGGTACTCAACAGCAGAGAAGGTCTCCCATCCACCCCGTGGTTAAGTGCTGCCACCGGTACCCAACGCTCAACCCCAAATGGCGACTCCTACTTCGAATTCCTTGGAAAAGCCCCCCCAGCCCTGCCTGGCACGGCTCCTTGGGACATCCATCAGCCCGTGTCAGACTCGATGTGTGTCTCAGCCTTGCCCTCTTACCCCTGAGATGATGTCAGGGAGAGGTTGGCCCAGTGGCCAGCCAAAGAGCTGTCACTGGCCCTGCCAGAACTAACAACAAAGACAAATGGGCCCATCACAGTAAATGGCTCTTAATGGGCTGCAGGAGGCAATTGGTCGTGCTGGCTGGGCACCATATGTGAATTCTTCACTAATCACTCCAAATTGGTCCAATTTGTTCGAGAGCTGTGTAGGGACTTGTGCACCAGCAGCCCGTAGAGTTTTAACGCGAGAGCAGAGCCCTGCATGGAAATAATTTTGCACTTGTGTGGACGCTTCCTGGGGCTCCAGCAAAAACGGGGGGAAAAAAAAGAAGCAGCAAAGAGGAAGCAGGAGCTTTCAGCTGGTACGCTGGGGCTTTTCATCATTTTTCACTTAATGCTCCTTGTCTTGAGGAGGGAAAAAAGACAAGGATCTAAAGAGATTGGATGTGAATGAACGAGACAGCGAGGTTCCAGGTGATGGCTAATAATAGCCTTGATCCAGCACTGGAAACACATGGTGCTTTGCTGCAGGCAGAATGAGACCCTCCTCACGAGGGCTCCGTGTCAAATGGAGCTGGGGGAGGCTGAGGTGAAGGGGAAGATGTGAAAAAGGAATGCTGGGGAAAATGAGCCTTAAGGAAGAACTTGCATGGGTGCAAGGACAGCCGTGAGGAATCGATGCTGGGACGGTGATGCACAAGGAGGATTGTTGCTACATCTCGAAAATGCTTTGTGAGTCTCCAGTCATCTCTGACAGCCCCAGCTGCTGGAGACACTCACTGAGGAGACTTTCTCTTTCTGGCATCTCCAAAGCTTGGGGATGAGGCTTACACACACTGAGAATACACTCAAAAGTTGTGGATTTTAAAAAGATCTTGCCATTTTGGTTTCAGAGTGCCTACCACCACAGTGCGAGAAATCGGGGTTGAAATTCCCATCTGTGTCTCCTGCAGATCTCGGGAAGGTGGCTGATACCCGGAGCACCCATCTGCGCCAACCAGGAGATTAAGTCACACCTGCAGTCTGAATGGCACTGGGAAGATAACAACCAGCTTCCTGCACCTTTTATTCAAAAATAAGCTACTTAACCCCCCTTTTAAACCCTGCACTCCTACCCCCTCCCCAGCCCCTCTGTGACCATCTCGGCAGTCACACCCGCTATTGAAAAGCAGCATTGTTCTGCCCCTACCTTGCCTTCACCTCTCTCCTGTGATCAGATGTTATGGCTCTAATTATCTTGCTCCCTGCCTTCTGGACTATCAAGACATTCAATCAAAGGTCACCTGGGTCATCTTTCATTGGGAAGAAGAGACGTCACCAGGAAGGTAAAGTTTCGGAGCATCCTTTGATGCTAAGCTAGCAGGAATTACAGTCCAGCTCTCCTGGGATATTCACCACTTGTGGCTGCTCTAAGGCACTGAAAGGTTTCTCTCTTGGACTGTTTTTTCATATTTTTTTCTAACTTTCTCATTAACTATCAAACTGTTGAAGAGTCTGCAAGTCCCACCAGAAACAAGAGTGGTGGAACAGCGTAGATGGCCACGGGGCCTCCGGCAAAACAGGCTGTCAGCCTTGTGGGTCAGGTACTGGGCAGAGGTATGAGGGCAGTCCCAAAAACCTGAAACAGGTTAAGAAAACAGCCAAAATGTTTTAACTTCTACCAGCGAAGGAAGAAACGTGGTTTCTCCTTGTTTGCATGCTGATGAGACCCACAGCAGAGGTGCCCTCATGCTGATACCTCCTGCCTCTTCACATGTGGAAAGACGTAGAGATCTCAGCCCGACTCCAGCCTGGAGGGGCTGGCGAGGTGAAGGGGAGGACAGCCTGGCTTTGCTGCATCACCCTTCCCGAGGGCTCCAGGGACGCCAGGTTGCAGAACTTCCCCATCCACAGCTCGGCTGTTCCCTGTCTGGATTCAGGCTTGCACCACGCTTGCTCATCAGTACAAGGTCTTTTCCTTTTTTCTTTTCTGGTACCTTCTTCCTTGTCAGTTTTTCTTCCTTTCTTTCCATTCTCATCTTCCAGCTCTTTTGGAATCCACAGCTTTTACATAGGTGACAAGGTTTGGCATATTCTTCATGAGGCTTCTCTATATTGTTTCCTTTTCTCCCAGATAAGATTCTTCCACCTTGAACAGGAGAGAAGAAGAAAGAACCATAATAAAAAAGAAAAAAAAATGTCCTGGAGGGACTTGGTTATGACCCACTAAATTTACAGAAATTAAATATTAAAGTAACAGAAAACTGGAGAGTCAGTGAACCTTTTTTACCTGGAAAAGCTTGTCCAGATGATGCGTTTCCCTCAGTACTGGTGTTTTTCTTCAGCAAGCACTGATTTCAAGAGAATGTTTGAATTCCGACAATGGGAAACACGTCAATCTCATTGTAGACACTGTACTTTAAGAGACTACATTAGTGAATCCAAAAAGACAACACAAACAATAAAGAGGATTAAGAAAACATAATACACGAGGAAAGATTTCGTGTGTCCTGATGCCAGAAACTGCCATTTAGCCTCTGGCAAAGAGGCTGAAAAGTGCTATTGTTGCAGAGGTGCAAGAAAGTGAAGAATCACGTCTACCATGCGAAATGGAGTGGACTGACGTGGCCCAGCCGTGCCAAGAAGGTGCAGAAGCGGTGGGACAGAAAGCAGCCCTGGCAGAGTCTGCAGCCCCCAAGAAGACTGGAGGAAGGAAGCCGAGATCTGTCCCACCTGAGACACCCAGAGAGAAGTTGTCCCCAGGCTTCCTCTGGCATCCAGCCGAGAGGACATGAAGTGGGACGAACAACCCTTTGAAGACGTCCTCTTCCATCCATGGGTGCTAGAGAGAATCCCCAGAAGCTGAGCTCCTTGCTCGGTGAAGTAAATCGAGTGGCAAGGAGTCCAGCCTATGGGATAGAAATCCAGAGCCCATGAAAAGGTATTTCCCTTCCTCTTTCCCAACTCCTTGGCTCAGGGGAGGTTTCCACCTGTTTCAGAAAAGGGATGTGAGCTGCTGAGTGGGGCTCAGCTGAGAACTTGTGCAGAGACAGCAATGCCACGGCATCCTTGTACCAGTTCCTGCCCCCTCATCCAGGGGAGGGTCACGCTGGGAATCTCTTTGCTGACAAGAGGGGACGACCTGCTCGTGCCCCTTTGTGTGTGCAAAGAATACCGGAACATTTCGAGGAGAAGAGAGAGGTACTTGAAGAAGAATGAAATCTCTACATTAATCAGCCTGGAAAGGGAGAAAAGACAGACTTAATCTGATTGTGTGGGAGAACATAATCACAAGGGACTTGGCGCCGGGGAATCGATATCAACCGTGGCTGCAGGGGCCAGGATTTTGGTGCGGGCTGGAAAAGTTGTTGATTTGTTCAGTTCCTGTCAATTTTGGGGAACCAGGGGAGCAAAGAGAGGATGGGAAGGGATGGAGTCAGTGGGGACAGAGGAAGGAAAGGCTGCCTGTGCCTTTAATTTCTGCAGCCCAGGTTTTAGAAATGCAGCTTTGCTTGGAATGCTGCTGAGTGTGTAGCCCTGGGACAACTGCGATCCCTTTGATTTGGCAGACTGGAGCCTCTGCAGGTTGCTTTGTGGGTGTATTTCATAAGAAAACAGAGGAGGCAGCAGTCCTGCCCTGTAACAGCCTCCAGACATTCTGGCCGGGTGCTGCCAAAGCAACAGCCAAGAAAGGCACCGCCTGGAAGAGTGGAGTTTCAAGAAAGCCTTCTCTGGTCGGGATGTTTGCCCAGCTTGCAGAAACCTTGGCTGTATGCTGGTTTCTCCATTCAACACAGAGGCAGAAAGGTTCCTGCAGGTAATTACATAAATTTTGCCTCCCTGCCCCCTCTCTTCCACCTTCGTTCGCTGCTCAGCAACACCGAGACGGAGCAGGAACATGCACGTTATGGGAACTGCGCTTACAATTCAGATTTCCAGTAGGGAACCTCAGCTCCACCGCGAGAAGCGATGCTGACGGTTGGCCAACACGGAGCACTCAAGGCTCTGGTGTCCACCTCAGGCCAAGGAGCTGTGCTGTGCAGAGACCTACTGGTCTCCAAAAGTGTCATTTTTACCCCAACGCCTGGGAGAACCTGAAATCAAGGCCCTGAGATGGGTAAATACAGAAACGAGGGGTTTCTGATTGCATCAGGGCTACAGAGCAGGATCTCCTAGACTTCTGTGAGGATGCACGGGGCCCAGCCTAAGACCAGAGAGGGGTTCTAGGCCAGGGATCAAGGAAGAAAGGGCGATCGGCAGCACAACACTTGCCGTATTGCGTCACGTGAGGATGTAAGTTCACGTGTTGTGAACCAGCGCCAGGCAAATTCCCCACACAGCTCCCTCTCTGGTAAGGAGTAACAGCATGCCCTTGGGGTGACTCAGCTTTTCCTCTGAGCCCTTAATCATTGTTGTTCAACAGCACCCGCTTGGCTAACGCGCATCCTCAATCACCTCAAGAGACGAGTCTGTGCGTAAGTGTGTGTCCCAACACGCCTGTGATTCCCTCTTTCACCGAAAAAATGTGCAGAGCCGGACACCACGAAACGGATGAGGTGACAGGGGAAGCGGCGGATGCAGTTTCTGTTGGGATGTTGGGTGTGATGGGCTGCACGTGTTTCCTGGAGCAGGTGGAAGGCTGAGCTCAGCACGGTGCAGATGTAGGTGTCGGTCCCCAGGGAGCTGCTATCCAAGTAATTTCCATCAGGCTGGAAGTGGAGTCAAAACAAAATACCATTTGCAAACACCTGAAAAAGCTGGAAAAGTTTGATGCTAGCTCCAGAAGCAAAGGCTTGGCCCAAAAAGATGTCAACGCTCATGGAAAGACTCCCGTCAACTGGCCTGGATTTTCCATTAGGTCTGCAAAGCTCAGGCCTTAGCGCTGCATCATTCCAGCTGTCTCACAACCTGGGAAGGTTCCTTGGCTCCAAGTCCTGGCTCGTTACCCTCCCTACCTGGGCCCCCAGCTTGGCAGCCCCTGGACCGGGATGTGCTGCACCACAATTGTGACATGCAATTTTGCCCCAGGACCTGATCTTGCAAGGTCCTGAGTTGGCTCAGCTCAGCCCTTCAGCCAAAATGGTCAGCGTGAAACTCGGCCATTTCTAGAGAAAGTCCTGGGCACACTGAGTGGGGCTGGAAGAATTGCTGCTGGACGGGAGGCACGCCAGCCAGTGGCCGCTTTCACCCAGAGAGGTGCGAGCACCGGTCACCGTTAGTCACTGCTCTTGCTCATCCAGGCATTGAAAAGCACCAAGAAAAGATTGGGCTGAAACACGACCAGGACAAAGAGCAGAGAACCAGGTTAGGTCTCAAGAGCTGTGAACTGTCCCAGCTCTGCTCAAACGGGAAAGGATTTGCAGAACTTCTGCTCGTGGGCTGGTGTCACCAGGCTAGGACCGCTCCTGCCGGGTACCTTCCCAGTGTCCATCACGTTAGATCCTCTACCACAAGTTCTCGGTGCTGGAGCTTCACAGGTCTTGAAGGAGGTCAGAGAAACCCTATGGCAGCTACTGCTGCTTGTGTGGAGCTTTTCATATCATAAATTATTGTATGTAGCTACAAGCCAGGCTGTATCAAAGGGCAAAACTCAAAGCCAAGTGGTCAAGGCAGTGCGGATGTTCTTCCAGGAGCTGACCAGATCAGCATGGTCCTCAGGCTCACTGAGCCGTGCTGGTGCCCCAGACCAATCCTCCACGGAGGTTCCCATGGGCCATTTCCAGGCTGTGCAGTCAAATTCCTGGTAAAATCTTTTTTCCTGCTTATATGCGGTCCCTGGTAAAGCAATGAAGCCTGGAGCCGGAGCCCTCACGGGACTGACTCAAGCACGGCGACAAGCGCGGACGAGAAGCAGGATCGCTGGTGGGGTAGGTGAAGGGAGGAGTCAGGGAACGTGTTTTACAAGAGTTACACAACCCTGCACCTGGTGCAGAGGCTCCTGGCTCCTTGATGGGTCCCCCAAGATGTTAACAAGGAGATTTTAATGCACGGTGGCGCCATTGTGAATCTTTCCTGCTAACATGGCCTGTAAATTAGATTCTGTGCTAGGACAGAGGTGGAGGTGGGTGTCCCACGAGATTAACAGCAAATGTGCAGGGCAGGGGGGGAAAGCAGCTGCCCACCAGGCCCGTGAGAAGGGATCTCTTGGGCCACCACGTGCAGCCGGTGGGTGTAGTCGGGTAATTCTTTTCATGGGGTTTTGCCCCCTCTTTTGCTGCCTCGGCTGCTGCTCTAGACCTCAGTGCTTGGAGGGTCAGAAACCTCACTGCCCACCACAGGTGACCGCTGGCCGGCACATCTCCCTGGCTCTGCAGAAGGTTGGGAAGGGGGAAGCAAAGGAGGGAGCTCGACTCACACCCGTGTCCAGGGCACTGCAGGCACACGGGCTCCTCTGCCAGGAAATCTTCCTGGTGCCACGTTGGCGTGGAGGGACGGCTCTCCTGGCTGTGGCAAGCCAGGCAGTGCCTGGGCAGCTCAAGAAGTCACACCAGCTCTGGTACAACCAGTTTTCCTCACAGCGGAGCTTTTCCTGCGCGCCTCGTTCTTCTGGTAACTTCAGCATTTTCTGCCAGGCAGTTTTGGTCATATGACCTCCCCGCTTCTGTTTTTGTGCTCCCGCAAAACCCCACGAATCAGCCCCTTGGAGCCTGCTGCTGCCCACCACCGCCGGTGTGCCGGGGAGGCAGGGACTGCAAAGGGAGGGCTCAGGGCTCGGATGTCGGTCACCCGGCAGCCGGCACGGTGTCTGGAGGAGGCGCGTGTCCCTGCCACACCAAAGGGGATGGAGCTGGCGCGTGGCCCACGGCAGTGGGTACGCTGCCACGTTACCCCTGGCTGCTTGTCATCTTCTGCTTTGATCGGGTGCTCTTCGGGATATCTGTGTTGGATTTGTACGGCGCGGAGAGCAACGTGACCCCGGTGCTGTGACTGAGGCTTCCTCGTGCTGCCACAACACAAATAATAAATAATAATTATGCTCGTCTCAGCAGCTGCCGT